>NW_025765164.1:0-243450 GCF_003918875.1 Haliotis rubra | reverse complement strand
AAACCGTTCCTACGCCCCTGTGATATTTATCTGAACATATTCATGTTCATCTTTCTTCATGAACACATTTGCCACATTTATCTTTGAACATATTCATCATATACCGTATATTTATCTTTGGACATATTCATAATATTCATCCATGAACATATTCATGATATTTATCTGAACATATTCATGATATTTATCTTTGAACATATTCATGATATTTATCTTTGAACATATTCATGATATGTTGAGCGCAGTAGTGCAGTGGTAAGGCGTCTGCCTATCACGCTGAAGACCAGGGTTCGATCCCCGGTGGAGGCACCTAGGTTCGGGTCCCGAGGTGGGCACATTTGCGTAGTATCCTTGGACAAGATACTTAGATCCACATTGTCTTAGTTAACCCAGCTGTAAAATGGGTACCCGTGAGGATGTGCTGGCAATATGAGTGTTTAGTTCGTTGCGCCTAACAGGCAGCATGGCTGTATATTCCAGGGGGTTGAAGAAGTATCGGAAAGTACGATAGTGTCCTATGACCGGGGATAGTCACGTACGTAGCGCCGTGAGCAGGCAATGTGCCTGGATATGAGCGCCATATAAGCGGACTATTACTATTATTATTATTATTACTATTTATCTTTAGCTTAAAGAACTCAAAGAAGGCATAGGCTTCACACTCAGTTGGTATTTTCCATTGTAGGCCTATACGTTGTCATTATTGCCATATGTCAGTCTGTGACACTGTTGCTGAGATTGGCCTGATTCACAACTATGCCCTTACTGTTTGAGACGTACCGGTTAGATTACGCACGGTATCCTCGTTACCAGAACAAATCGCTTATATGTAGGCCGACATACTGAGAATGGTACTTAAAACGTCACTCATGCTCCTAAAAATAATTAATTAACTAAACACCGATATTATATTCACGAACACATTCCTGAACATTCCTTAATAGCATGAAACCATGGAAACAAGAGGAAGCGGCAGTTTCAGAGGCCGTAAATGATCAAAATGGAGAAGAATTTGAAAGTATTTTAATTAGCTTTATTTAATTTAAGATAAAGACTGTGATCAGCTTCCCTCTTGAGTGGTAAATCCGAAATGCAGCATCTGTGTAGAACGACTTGATGATTGTGATCAGGGATTGTTAACATTTTCAGTGAGTGAAAACTATTGTGACAAATAATGCCATCGTAGTACTTTATTGTCACACAAGTAGGGAGTTCACTTAATATTCAGTTTGATATCACAGAGCATTAAGCACACACTAATGACGAGTATGCACGTGAAGGAAGTTAGGATACACCTTGTCATTATCAATTATAAATAAAGGCACTGCGAATGGACATACCGCTCCGCGACATATGCTGGTAATGCGTTCTGTACGATACTCAGTCACTGACATTACATGTTGTATAGCCATACCAAATACAGTCAAAGTGGAGAGTTGGTAACGCGTTCTGTACGATACTCAGTCACTGACATTACATGTTGTATAGCCATACCAAATACAGTCAAAGCGGAGAGTTGGTAATGCGTTCTGTACGATACTCGGTCACTGACATTACATGTTGTATAGCCATACCAAATACAGTCAAAGCGGAGAGTTGGTAATGCATTCTGTACGATACTCGGTCACTGACATTACATGTTGTATAGCCATACCAAATACAGTCAAAGCGGAGAGTTGGTAATGCGTTCTGTACGATACTCGGTCACTGACATTACATGTTGTATAGCCATACCAAATACAGTCAAAGCGAGAGTTGGTAATGCGTTCTGTACGATACTCGGTCACCGACATTACATGTTGTATAGCCATACCAAATACAGTCAAAGCGGAGAGTTGGTAATGCATTCTGTACGATACTCGGTCACTGACATTACATGTTGTATAGCCATACCAAATACAGTCAAAGCGGAGAGTTGGTAATGCGTTCTGTACGATACTCGGTCACTGACATTACATGTTGTATAGCCATACCAAATACAGTCAAAGCGGAGTTGGTAATGCATTCTGTACGATACTCGGTCACTGACATTACATGTTGTATAGCCATACCAAATACAGTCAAAGCGGAGAGTTGGTAATGCGTTCTGTACGATACTCGGTCACTGACATTACATGTTGTATAGCCATACCAAATACAGTCAAAGCGGAGAGTTGGTAATGCGTTCTGTACGATACTCGGTCACTGACATTACATGTTGTATAGCCATACCAAATACAGTCAAAGCGGAGAGTTGGTAACGCGTTCTGTAGGATACTCGGTCACTGACATTACATGTTGTATAGCCATACCAAATACAGTCAAAGCGGAGAGCTGGTAATGCGTTCTGTACGATACTCGGTCACTGACATTACATGTTGTATAGCCATACCAAATACAGTCAAAGCGGAGAGTTGGTAATGCGTTCTGTACGATACTCGGTCACTGACATTACATGTTGTATAGCCATACCAAATACAGTCAAAGCGGAGAGTTGGTAATGCGTTCTGTACGATACTCGGTCACTGACATTACATGTTGTATAGCCATACCAAATACAGTCAAAGTGGAGAGTTGGTAATGCGTTCTGTACGATACTCGGTCACTGACATTACATGTTGTATAGCCATACCAAATACAGTCAAAGCGGAGAGTTGGTAATGCGTTCTGTACGATACTCGGTCACTGACATTACATGTTGTATAGCCATACCAAATACAGTCAAAGCGGGGAGTTGGTAATGCGTTCTGTACGATACTCGGTCACTGACATTACATGTTGTATAGCCATACCAAATACAGTCAAAGCGGGAGTTGGTAACGCGTTCTGTACGATACTCGATCACTGACATTACATGTTGTATAGCCATACCAAATACAGTCAAAGCGGGAGTTGGTAATGCGTTCTGTACGATACTCGGTCACTGACATTACATGTTGTATAGCCATACCAAATACAGTCAAAGCGGAGAGTTGGTAATGCGTTCTGTACGATACTCGGTCACTGACATTACATGTTGTATAGCCATACCAAATACAGTCAAAGCGGAGAGTTGGTAATGCGTTCTGTACGATACTCGGTCACTGACATTACATGTTGTATAGCCATACCAAATACAGTCAAAGCGGAGAGTTGGTAATGCGTTCTGTACGATACTCGGTCACTGACATTACATGTTGTATAGCCATACCAAATACAGTCAAAGCGGAGAGTTGGTAATGCGTTCTGTACGATACTCGGTCACTGACATTACATGTTGTATAGCCATACCAAATACAGTCAAAGCGGAGAGTTGGTAATGCGTTCTGTACGATACTCGGTCACTGACATTACATGTTGTATAGCCATACCAAATACAGTCAAAGCGGGGGAGTTGGTAATGCGTTCTGTACGATACTCGGTCACTGACATTACATGTTGTATAGCCATACCAAATACAGTCAAAGCGGGGAGTTGGTAATGCGTTCTGTACGATACTCGGTCACTGACATTACATGTTGTATAGCCATACCAAATACAGTCAAAGCGGAGAGTTGGTAATGCGTTCTGTACGATACTCGGTCACTGACATTACATGTTGTATAGCCATACCAAATACAGTCAAAGCGGAGAGTTGGTAATGCGTTCTGTACGATACTCGGTCACTGACATTACATGTTGTATAGCCATACCAAATACAGTCAAAGCGGAGAGTTGGTAATGCGTTCTGTACGATACTCACTGACATTACATCACTGACATTACATGTTGTATAGCCATACCAAATACAGTCAAAGCGGGGAGTTGGTAACGCGTTCTGTACGATACTCGATCACTGACATTACATGTTGTATAGCCATACCAAATACAGTCAAAGCGGGGGAGTTGGTAACGCGTTCTGTACGATACTCGATCACTGACATTACATGTTGTATAGCCATACCAAATACAGTCAAAGCGGGGAGTTGGTAATGCGTTCTGTACGATACTCGATCACTGACATTACATGTTGTATAGCCATACCAAATACAGTCAAAGCGGAGACTTGGTAATGCGTTCTGTACGATACTCGGTCACTGACATTACATGTTGTATAGCCATACCAAATACAGTCAAAGCGGAGAGTTGGTAACGCGTTCTGTACGATACTCGATCACTGACATTACATGTTGTATAGCCAAACCAAATACAGTCAAAGCGGAGAGTTGGTAACGCGTTCTGTACGATACTCGGTCACTGACATTACATGTTGTATAGCCATACCAAATACAGTCAAAGCGGAGAGTTGGTAATGCGTTCTGTACGATACTCGGTCACTGACATTACATGTTGTATAGCCATACCAAATACAGTCAAAGCGGAGAGTCGGTAACGCGTTCTGTACGATACTCGGTCACTGACATTACATGTTGTATAGCCATACCAAATACAGTCAAAGCGGAGAGTTGGCAATGCGTTCTGTACGATACTCGGTCACTGACATTACATGTTGTATAGCCATACCAAATACAGTCAAAGCGGAGAGTTGGTAATGCGTTCTGTACGATACTCGGTCACTGACATTACATGTTGTATAGCCATACCAAATACAGTCAAAGCGGAGAGCTGGTAATGCGTTCTGTACGATACTCGGTCACTGACATTACATGTTGTATAGCCATACCAAATACAGTCAAAGCGGAGAGTTGGTAATGCGTTCTGTACGATACTCAGTCACTGACATTACATGTTGTATAGCCATACCAAATACAGTCAAAGCGGAGTTTGGTAATGCGTTCTGTACGATACTCGGTCACTGACATTACATGTTGTATAGCCATACCAAATACAGTCAAAGCGGAGAGCTGGTAATGCGTTCTGTACGATACTCGGTCACTGACATTACATGTTGTATAGCCATACCAAATACAGTCAAAGCGGAGAGTTGGCAATGCGTTCTGTACGATACTCGGTCACTGACATTACATGTTGTATAGCCATACCAAATACAGTCAAAGCGGAGAGTTGGTAATGCGTTCTGTACGATACTCGGTCACTGACATTACATGTTGTATAGCCATACCAGATGCAGTCAAAGCGGAGAGTTGGTAACGCGTTCTGTACGATACTCGGTCACTGACATTACATGTTGTATAGCCATACCAAATACAGTCAAAGCGGAGACTTGGTAATGCGTTCTGTCCGATACTGGGTCACTGACATTACATGTTGTATAGCCATACCAAATACAGTCAAAGCGGAGAGTAGGTAATGCGTTCTGTACGATACTCGGTCACTGACATTACATGTTGTATAGCCATACCAAATACAGTCAAAGCGGAGACTTGGTAACGCGTTCTGTACGATACTCAGTCACTGACATTACATGTTGTATAGCCATACCAGATGCAGTCAAAGCGGAGAGTTGGTAACGCGTTCTGTACGATACTCGGTCACTGACATTACATGTTGTATAGCCATACCAAATACAGTCAAAGCGGAGACTTGGTAATGCGTTCTGTACGATTCTCGGTCACTGACATTACATGTTGTATAGCCCTACCAAATACAGTCAAAGCGGAGAGTTGGTAACGCGTTCTGTACGATAATCGGTCACTGACATTACATGTTGTATAGCCATACCAAATACAGTCAAAGCGGAGAGTTGGTAACGCGTTCTGTACGATACTCAGTCAATGACATTACATGTTGTATAGCCATACCAGATGCAGTCAAAGCGGAGATTTGGTAACGCGTTCTGTACGATACTCGGTCACTGACATTACATGTTGTATAGCCATACCAAATACAGTCAAGGCGGAGAGTTGGTAATGCATTCTGTACGATACTCGGTCACTGACATTACATGTTGTATAGCCATACCAAATACAGTCAAAGCGGAGAGTTGGTAATGCGTTCTGTACGATACTCGGTCACTGACATTACATGTTGTATAACCATACCAAATACAGTCAAAGCGGAGAGTTGGTAACGCGTTCTGTACGATACTCTATCACTGACATTACATGTTGTATAGCCATACCAAATACAGTCAAAGCGGAGAGTTGGTAATGCGCTCTGTACGATACTCGGTCACTGACATTACATGTTGTATAGCCATACCAGATGCAGTCAAAGCGAAGAGTTGGTAACGCGTTCTGTACGATACTCGGTCACTGACATTACATGTTGTATAGCCATACCAAATACAGTCAAAGCGGAGACTTGGTAATGCGTTCTGTACGATTCTCGGTCACTGACATTACATGTTGTATAGCCATACCAAATACAGTCAAAGCGGAGAGTTGGTAATGCGTTCTGTACGATAATCGGTCACTGACATTACATGTTGTATAGCCATACCAAATACAGTCAAAGCGGAGAGCTGGTAATGCGTTCTGTACGATACTCAGTCACTGACATTACATGTTGTATAGCCATACCAGATGCAGTCAAAGCGGAGATTTGGTAACGCGTTCTGTTCGATACTCGGTCACTGACATTACATGTTGTATAGCCATACCAAATACAGTCAAAGCGGAGAGTTGGTAATGCGTTCTGTCCGATACTGGGTCACTGACATTACATGTTGTATAGCCATACCAAATACAGTCAAAGCGGAGAGTAGGTAATGCGTTCTGTACGATACTCGGTCACTGACATTACATGTTGTATAGCCATACCAAATACAGTCAAAGCGGAGAGTTGGTAACGCGTTCTGTACGATACTCGGTCACTGACATTACATGTTGTATAGCCATACCAGATGCAGTCAAAGCGGAGAGTTGGTAACGCGTTCTGTACGATACTCGGTCACTGACATTATATGTTGTATAGCCATACCAAATACAGTCAAAGCGGAGACTTGGTAATGCGTTCTGTACGATTCTCGGTCACTGACATTACATGTTGTATAGCCATACCAAATACAGTCAAAGCGGGAGTTGGTAACGCGTTCTGTACGATAATCGGTCACTGACATTACATGTTGTATAGCCATACCAAATACAGTCAAAGCGGAGAGTTGGTAACGCGTTCTGTACGATACTCAGTCAATGACATTACATGTTGTATAGCCATACCAGATGCAGTCAAGGCGGAGATTTGGTAACGCGTTCTGTACGATACTCGGTCACTGACATTACATGTTGTATAGCCATACCAAATACAGTCAAAGCGGAGAGTTGGTAACGCGTTCTGTACGATACTCAGTCACTGACATTACATGTTGTATAGCCATACCAGATGCAGTCAAAGCGGAGAGTTGGTAACACGTTCTGTACGATACTCGGTCACTGACATTACATGTTGTATAGCCATACCAAATACAGTCAAAGCGGAGACTTGGTAATGCGTTCTGTACGATTCTCGGTCACTGACATTACATGTTGTATAGCCATACCAAATACAGTCAAAGCGGAGAGTTGGTAACGCGTTCTGTACGATAATCGGTCACTGACATTACATGTTGTATAGCCATACCAAATACAGTCAAAGCGGAGAGTTGGTAACGCGTTCTGTACGATACTGGGTCACTGACATTACATGTTGTATAGCCATACCAGATGCAGTCAAGGCGGAGATTTGGTAACGCGTTCTGTACGATACTCGATCACTGACATTACATGTTGTATAGCCATACCAAATACAGTCAAAGCGGAGAGTTGGTAACGCGTTCTGTACGATACTCAGTCACTGACATTACATGTTGTATAGCCATACCAGATGCAGTCAAATCGGAGATTTGGTAACGCGTTCTGTACGATACTCGGTCACTGACATTACATGTTGTATAGCCATACCAAATACAGTCAAAGCGGAGAGTTGGTAATGCGTTCTGTACGATACTCGGTCACTGACATTACATGTTGTATAGCCATACCAGATGCAGTCAAAGCGGAGAGTTGGTAACGCCTCCTGTACGATACTCGGTCACTGACATTACATGTTGTATAGCCATACCAAATACAGTCAAGGCGGAGAGTTGGTAATGCATTCTGTACGATACTCGGTCACTGACATTACATGTTGTATAGCCATACCAAATACAGTCAAAGCGGAGAGTTGGTAATGCGTTCTGTACGATACTCGGTCACTGACATTACATGTTGTATAACCATACCAAATACAGTCAAAGCGGAGAGTTGGTAACGCGTTCTGTACGATACTCTATCACTGACATTACATGTTGTATAGCCAAACCAAATACAGTCAAAGCGGAGAGTTGGTAATGCGTTGTGTACGATACTCAGTCACTGACATAACATGTTGTATAGCCATACCAAATACAGTCAAAGCGGAGAGTTGGTAATGCGCTCTGTACGATACTCGGTCACTGACATTACATGTTGTATAGCCATACCAGATGCAGTCAAAGCGGAGTTGGTAATGCGTTCTGTACGATAATCGGTCACTGACATTACATGTTGTATAGCCATACCAAATACAGTCAAAGCGGAGAGTTGGTAACGCGTTCTGTACGATACTCAGTCAATGACATTACATGTTGTATAGCCATACCAGATGCAGTCAAAGCGGAGATTTGGTAACGCGTTCTGTACGATACTCGGTCACTGACATTACATGTTGTATAGCCATACCAAATACAGTCAAAGCGGAGAGTTGGTAATGCGTTCTGTCCGATACTGGGTCACTGACATTACATGTTGTATAGCCATACCAAATACAGTCAAAGCGGAGAGTAGGTAATGCGTTCTGTACGATACTCGGTCACTGACATTACATGTTGTATAGCCATACCAAATACAGTCAAAGCGGAGAGTTGGTAATGCGTTCTGTACGATACTCAGTCACTGACATTACATGTTGTATAGCCATACCAGATGCAGTCAAAGCGGAGAGTTGGTAACGCGTTCTGTACGATACTCAGTCACTGACATTACATGTTGTATAGCCATACCAAATACAGTCAAAGCGGAGAGTTGGTAATGCGTTCTGTACGATACTCGGTCACTGACATTACATGTTGTATAGCCATACCAGATGCAGTCAAAGCGGAGTTGGTAACGCGTCCTGTACGATACTCGGTCACTGACATTACATGTTGTATAGCCATACCAAATACAGTCAAGGCGGAGAGTTGGTAATGCATTCTGTACGATACTCGGTCACTGACATTACATGTTGTATAGCCATACCAAATACAGTCAAAGCGGAGAGTTGGTAATGCGTTCTGTACGATACTCGGTCACTGACATTACATGTTGTATAACCATACCAAATACAGTCAAAGCGGAGAGTTGGTAACGCGTTCTGTACGATACTCTATCACTGACATTACATGTTGTATAGCCATACCAAATACAGTCAAAGCGGAGAGTTGGTAATGCGCTCTGTACGATACTCGGTCACTGACATTACATGTTGTATAGCCATACCAGATGCAGTCAAAGCGAAGAGTTGGTAACGCGTTCTGTACGATACTCGGTCACTGACATTACATGTTGTATAGCCATACCAAATACAGTCAAAGCGGAGACTTGGTAATGCGTTCTGTACGATTCTCGGTCACTGACATTACATGTTGTATAGCCATACCAAATACAGTCAAAGCGGAGAGTTGGTAACGCGTTCTGTACGATACTCAGTCACTGACATTACATGTTGTATAGCCATACCAGATGCAGTCAAATCGGAGATTTGGTAACGCGTTCTGTACGATACTCGGTCACTGACATTACATGTTGTATAGCCATACCAAATACAGTCAAGGCGGAGAGTTGGTAATGCGTTCTGTACGATACTCGGTCACTGACATTACATGTTGTATAGCCATACCAGATGCAGTCAAAGCGGAGAGTTGGTAACGCCTCCTGTACGATACTCGGTCACTGACATTACATGTTGTATAGCCATACCAAATACAGTCAAGGCGGAGAGTTGGTAATGCATTCTGTACGATACTCGGTCACTGACATTACATGTTGTATAGCCATACCAAATACAGTCAAAGCGGAGAGTTGGTAATGCGTTCTGTACGATACTCGGTCACTGACATTACATGTTGTATAGCCATACCAAATACAGTCAAAGCGGAGAGTTGGTAACGCGTTCTGTACGATACTCTATCACTGACATTACATGTTGTATAGCCATACCAAATACAGTCAAAGCGGAGAGTTGGTAATGCGTTCTGTACGATACTCAGTCACTGACATAACATGTTGTATAGCCATACCAAATACAGTCAAAGCGGAGAGTTGGTAATGCGTTCTGTACGATACTCGGTCACTGACATTACATGTTGTATAGCCATACCAAATGCAGTCAAAGCGGAGAGTTGGTAATGCGTTCTGTACGATACTCGGTCACTGACATTACATGTTGTATAGCCATACCAAATACAGTCAAAGCGGAGAGTTGGTAACGCGTTCTGTACGATACTCAGTCAATGACATTACATGTTGTATAGCCATACCAGATGCAGTCAAAGCGGAGAGTTGGTAACGCGTTCTGTACGATACTCGGTCACTGACATTACATGTTGTATAGCCATACCAAATACAGTCAAAGCGGAGAGTTGGTAATGCGTTCTGTACGATACTCGGTCACTGACATTACATGTTGTATAGCCATACCAAATACAGTCAAAGCGGAGAGTTGGTAATGCGTTCTGTACGATACTCGGTCACTGACATTACATGTTGTATAGCCATACCAAATACAGTCAAAGCGGAGAGTTGGTAACGCGTTCTGTACGATACTCAGTCACTGACATTACATGTTGTATAGCCATACCAGATGCAGTCAAAGCGGAGAGTTGGTAACGCGTTCTGTACGATACTCAGTCACTGACATTACATGTTGTATAGCCATACCAAATACAGTCAAAGCGGAGAGTTGGTAATGCGTTCTGTACGATACTCGGTCACTGACATTACATGTTGTATAGCCATACCAGATGCAGTCAAAGCGGAGAGTTGGTAACGCGTCCTGTACGATACTCGGTCACTGACATTACATGTTGTATAGCCATACCAAATACAGTCAAGGCGGAGAGTTGGTAATGCGTTCTGTACGATACTCGGTCACTGACATTACATGTTGTATAGCCATACCAAATACAGTCAAAGCGGAGAGTTGGTAATGCGTTCTGTACGATACTCGGTCACTGACATTACATGTTGTATAGCCATACCAAATACAGTCAAAGCGGAGAGTTGGTAACGCGTTCTGTACGATACTCGGTCACTGACATTACATGTTGTATAGCCATACCAAATACAGTCAAAGCGGAGAGTTGGTAATGCGTTCTGTACGATACTCGGTCACTGACATTACATGTTGTATAGCCATACCAGATGCAGTCAAAGCGAAGAGTTGGTAACGCGTTCTGTACGATACTCGGTCACTGACATTACATGTTGTATAGCCATACCAAATACAGTCAAAGCGGAGAGTTGGTAATGCGTTCTGTACGATACTCGGTCACTGACATTACATGTTGTATAGCCATACCAAATACAGTCAAAGCGGAGAGTTGGTAATGCGTTCTGTACGATACTCGGTCACTGACATTACATGTTGTATAGCCATACCAAATACAGTCAAAGCGGAGAGTTGGTAATGCGTTCTGTACGATACTCGGTCACTGACATTACATGTTGTATAGCCATACCAGATGCAGTCAAAGCGGAGAGTTGGTAACGCGTTCTGTACGATACTCGGTCACTGACATTACATGTTGTATAGCCATACCAAATACAGTCAAAGCGAGAGTTGGTAATGCGTTCTGTCCGATACTCGGTCACTGACATTACATGTTGTATAGCCATACCAAATACAGTCAAAGCGGAGAGTTGGTAATGCGTTCTGTACGATACTCGGTCACTGACATTACATGTTGTATAGCCATACCAAATACAGTCAAAGCGGAGAGTTGGTAACGCGTTCTGTACGATACTCGGTCACTGACATTACATGTTGTATAGCCATACCAAATACAGTCAAAGCGGAGAGTTGGTAACGCGTTCTGTACGATACTCGGTCACTGACATTACATGTTGTATAGCCATACCAAATACAGTCAAAGCGGAGAGTTGGTAACGCGTTCTGTACGATACTGGGTCACTGACATTACATGTTGTATAGCCATACCAAATACAGTCAAAGCGGAGAGTTGGTAACGCGTTCTGTACGATACTCGGTCACTGACATTACATGTTGTATAGCCATACCAAATACAGTCAAAGCGGAGAGTTGGTAACGCGTTCTGTACGATACTCGGTCACTGACATTACATGTTGTATAGCCATACCAAATACAGTCAAAGCGGAGAGTTGGTAATGCGTTCTGTACGATACTCGGTCACTGACATTACATGTTGTATAGCCATACCAAATACAGTCAAAGCGGAGAGTTGGTAACGCGTTCTGTACGATACTCGGTCACTGACATTACATGTTGTATAGCCATACCAAATACAGTCAAAGCGGAGAGTTGGTAATGCGTTCTGTACGATACTCGGTCACTGACATTACATGTTGTATAGCCATACCAAATACAGTCAAAGCGGAGAGTTGGTAATGCGTTCTGTACGATACTCGGTCACTGACATTACATGTTGTATAGCCATACCAAATACAGTCAAAGCGGAGAGTTGGTAACGCGTTCTGTACGATACTCGGTCACTGACATTACATGTTGTATAGCCATACCAAATACAGTCAAAGCGGAGAGTTGGTAATGCGTTCTGTACGATACTCAGTCACTGACATTACATGTTGTATAGCCATACCAAATACAGTCAAAGCGGAGAGTTGGTAATGCGTTCTGTACGATACTCGGTCACTGACATTACATGTTGTATAGCCATACCAGATGCAGTCAAAGCGGAGAGTTGGTAACGCGTTCTGTACGATACTCGGTCACTGACATTACATGTTGTATAGCCATACCAAATACAGTCAAAGCGGAGAGTTGGTAATGCGTTCTGTACGATACTCGGTCACTGACATTACATGTTGTATAGCCATACCAAATACAGTCAAAGCGGAGAGTTGGTAATGCGTTCTGTACGATACTCGGTCACTGACATTACATGTTGTATAGCCATACCAAATACAGTCAAAGCGGAGAGTTGGTAACGCGTTCTGTACGATACTCGGTCACTGACATTACATGTTGTATAGCCATACCAAATACAGTCAAAGCGGAGAGTTGGTAATGCGTTCTGTACGATACTCGGTCACTGACATTACATGTTGTATAGCCATACCAAATGCAGTCAAAGCGGAGAGTTGGTAACGCGTTCTGTACGATACTCGGTCACTGACATTACATGTTGTATAGCCATACCAAATACAGTCAAAGCGGAGAGTTGGTAATGCGTTCTGTACGATACTCGGTCACTGACATTACATGTTGTATAGCCATACCAAATACAGTCAAAGCGGAGAGTTGGTAATGCGTTCTGTACGATACTCGGTCACTGACATTACATGTTGTATAGCCATACCAAATACAGTCAAAGCGGAGAGTTGGTAACGCGTTCTGTACGATACTCAGTCACTGACATTACATGTTGTATAGCCATACCAAATACAGTCAAAGCGGAGAGTTGGTAATGCGTTCTGTACGATACTCGGTCACTGACATTACATGTTGTATAGCCATACCAAATACAGTCAAAGCGGAGAGTTGGTAATGCGTTCTGTACGATACTCGGTCACTGACATTACATGTTGTATAGCCATACCAAATACAGTCAAAGCGGAGAGTTGGTAACGCGTTCTGTACGATACTCGGTCACTGACATTACATGTTGTATAGCCATACCAAATACAGTCAAAGCGAGAGTTGGTAATGCGTTCTGTACGATACTCGGTCACTGACATTACATGTTGTATAGCCATACCAAATACAGTCAAAGCGGAGAGTTGGTAATGCGTTCTGTACGATACTCGGTCACTGACATTACATGTTGTATAGCCATACCAAATACAGTCAAAGCGGAGAGTTGGTAATGCGTTCTGTACGATACTCGGTCACTGACATTACATGTTGTATAGCCATACCAAATACAGTCAAAGCGGAGAGTTGGTAATGCGTTCTGTACGATACTCGGTCACTGACATTACATGTTGTATAGCCATACCAAATACAGTCAAAGCGGAGAGTTGGTAATGCGTTCTGTACGATACTCGGTCACTGACATTACATGTTGTATAGCCATACCAAATACAGTCAAAGCGGAGAGTTGGTAACGCGTTCTGTACGATACTCAGTCACTGACATTACATGTTGTATAGCCATACCAGATGCAGTCAAAGCGGAGAGTTGGTAACGCGTTCTGTACGATACTCGGTCACTGACATTACATGTTGTATAGCCATACCAAATACAGTCAAAGCGGAGAGTTGGTAATGCGTTCTGTACGATACTCGGTCACTGACATTACATGTTGTATAGCCATACCAGATGCAGTCAAAGCGGAGAGTTGGTAACGCGTTCTGTACGATACTCGGTCACTGACATTACATGTTGTATAGCCATACCAAATACAGTCAAAGCGGAGAGTTGGTAACGCGTTCTGTACGATACTCGGTCACTGACATTACATGTTGTATAGCCATACCAAATACAGTCAAAGCGGAGAGTTGGTAATGCGTTCTGTACGATACTCGGTCACTGACATTACATGTTGTATAGCCATACCAAATACAGTCAAAGCGGAGAGTTGGTAATGCGTTCTGTACGATACTCGGTCACTGACATTACATGTTGTATAGCCATACCAAATACAGTCAAAGCGGAGAGTTGGTAATGCGTTCTGTACGATACTCGGTCACTGACATTACATGTTGTATAGCCATACCAAATACAGTCAAAGCGGAGAGTTGGTAACGCGTTCTGTACGATACTCGGTCACTGACATTACATGTTGTATAGCCATACCAAATACAGTCAAAGCGGAGAGTTGGTAATGCGTTCTGTACGATACTCGGTCACTGACATTACATGTTGTATAGCCATACCAAATACAGTCAAAGCGGAGAGTTGGTAATGCGTTCTGTACGATACTCGGTCACTGACATTACATGTTGTATAGCCATACCAAATACAGTCAAAGCGGAGAGTTGGTAATGCGTTCTGTACGATACTCGGTCACTGACATTACATGTTGTATAGCCATACCAAATACAGTCAAAGCGGAGAGTTGGTAATGCGTTCTGTACGATACTCGGTCACTGACATTACATGTTGTATAGCCATACCAAATACAGTCAAAGCGGAGAGTTGGTAATGCGTTCTGTACGATACTCGGTCACTGACATTACATGTTGTATAACCATACCAAATACAGTCAAAGCGGAGAGTTGGTAACGCGTTCTGTACGATACTCAGTCACTGACATTACATGTTGTATAGCCATACCAGATGCAGTCAAAGCGGAGATTTGGTAACGCGTTCTGTACGATACTCAGTCACTGACATTACATGTTGTATAGCCATACCAAATACAGTCAAAGCGGAGAGTTGGTAATGCGTTCTGTACGATACTCGGTCACTGACATTACATGTTGTATAGCCATACCAGATGCAGTCAAAGCGGAGAGTTGGTAACGCGTTCTGTACGATACTCGATCACTGACATTACATGTTGTATAGCCATACCAAATACAGTGAAAATCGAGAGTTGGTAACGCGTTCTGTACGATACTCGGTCACTGGCATTACATGTTGTATAGCCATACCAAATACAGTCAAAGCGGAGAGTTGGTAATGCGTTCTGTACGATACTCGATCACTGACATTACATGTTGTATAGCCATACCAAATACAGTCAAAGCGGAGAGTTGGTAATGCGTTCTGTACGATACTCGGTCACTGACATTACATGTTGTATAGCCATACCAAATACAGTCAAAGCGGAGAGTTGGTAATGCGTTCTGTACGATACTCGGTCACTGACATTACATGTTGTATAGCCATACCAAATACAGTCAAAGCGGAGAGTTGGTAACGCGTTCTGTACGATACTCGGTCACTGACATTACATGTTGTATAGCCATACCAAATACAGTCAAAGCGGAGAGTTGGTAACGCGTTCTGTACGATACTCGGTCACTGACATTACATGTTGTATAGCCATACCAAATACAGTCAAAGCGGAGAGTTGGTAACGCGTTCTGTACGATACTCGGTCACTGACATTACATGTTGTATAGCCATACCAAATACAGTCAAAGCGGAGAGTTGGTAATGCGTTCTGTACGATACTCGGTCACTGACATTACATGTTGTATAGCCATACCAAATACAGTCAAAGCGGAGAGTTGGTAACGCGTTCTGTACGATACTCAGTCACTGACATTACATGTTGTATAGCCATACCAGATGCAGTCAAAGCGGAGATTTGGTAACGCATTCTGTACGATACTCAGTCACTGACATTACATGTTGTATAGCCATACCAAATACAGTCAAAGCGGAAAGTTTTTAATGCGTTCTGTACGATACTCGGTCACTGACAATACATGTTGTATAGCCATACCAGATGCAGTCAAAGCGGAGAGTTGGTAACGCGTTCTGTACGATACTCGATCACTGACATTACATGTTGTATAGCCAAACCAAATGCAGTCAAGGCGGAGAGTTGGTAATGCGTTCTGTACGATACTCGGTCACTGACATTACATGTTGTATAGCCATACCAAATACAGTCAAAGCGGAGAGTTGGTAATGCGTTCTGTACGATACTCGGTCACTGACATTACATGTTGTATAGCCATACCAAATGCAGTCAAAGCGGAGAGTTGGTAATGCGTTCTGTACGATACTCGGTCCCTGACATTACATGTTGTATATCCATACCAAATACAGTCAAAGCGGAGAGTTGGTAACGCGTTCTGTACGATACTCAGTCACTGACATTACATGTTGTATAGCCATACCAGATGCAGTCAAAGCGGAGAGTTGGTAATGCGTTCTGTACGATACTCGGTCACTGACATTACATGTTGTATAGCCATACCAAATACAGTCAAAGCGGAGAGTTGGTAACGCGTTCTGTACGATACTCGGTCACTGACATTACATGTTGTATAGCCATACCAAATACAGTCAAAGCGGAGAGTTGGTAATGCGTTCTGTACGATACTCGGTCACTGACATTACATGTTGTATAGCCATACCAAATACAGTCAAAGCGGAGAGTTGGTAATGCGTTCTGTACGATACTCGGTCACTGACATTACATGTTGTATAGCCATACCAAATACAGTCAAAGCGGAGAGTTGGTAATGCGTTCTGTACGATACTCAGTCACTGACATTACATGTTGTATAGCCATACCAAATACAGTCAAAGCGGAGAGTTGGTAACGCGTTCTGTACGATACTCGGTCACTGACATTACATGTTGTATAGCCATACCAAATGCAGTCAAAGCGGAGAGTTGGTAATGCGTTCTGTACGATACTCGGTCACTGACATTACATGTTGTATAGCCATACCAAATACAGTCAAAGCGGAGAGTTGGTAACGCGTTCTGTACGATACTCGGTCACTGACATTACATGTTGTATAGCCATACCAAATACAGTCAAAGCGGAGAGTTGGTAATGCGTTCTGTACGATACTCGGTCACTGACATTACATGTTGTATAGCCATACCAAATACAGTCAAAGCGGAGAGTTGGTAATGCGTTCTGTACGATACTCGGTCACTGACATTACATGTTGTATAGCCATACCAAATACAGTCAAAGCGGAGAGTTGGTAATGCGTTCTGTACGATACTCAGTCAAAGACATTACATGTTGTATAGCCATACCAGATGCAGTCAAAGCGGAGATTTGGTAACGCATTCTGTACGATACTCAGTCACTGACATTACATGTTGTATAGCCATACCAAATACAGTGAAAATCGAGAGTTGGTAATGCGTTCTGTACGATACTCGGTCACTGACATTACATGTTGTATAGCCATACCAAATACAGTCAAAGCGGAGAGTTGGTAATGCGTTCTGTACGATACTCGATCACTGACATTACATGTTGTATAGCCATACCAAATACAGTCAAAGCGGAGAGTTGGTAATGCGTTCTGTATTCATCTACTCGGTCACTGACATTACATGCGATTGTATAGCCATACCAAATACAGTCAAAGCGGAGAGTTGGTAACTACCGTTCTGTACGATACTCGGTCACTGACATTACATGTTGTATATGCCATACCAAATACAGTCAAAGCGGAGAGTTGGTAACGCGTTCTGTACGATACTCGGCACGCTGACAACTGACATTACATGTTGTATAGCCATACCAAATGCAGTCAAAGCGGAAATTTATATACAACGATTCAACGCCTACATTACTACCCCTATAAGCGATTTTTAAACTTAAGGCCTAATACCTCCTTGTGTCATGTGATAAATGTTCTATTATGTTATAACAAACACTTTCTGCCTACTACACTCTGGTGTATCAGCGAAACTGTTCGAAACTTAAGGCCTATACATCTCTATACACCCTCCGGGGCGTGGGGAAGGCTAATGGTTACAGGGTCCGCTCGTCACGCTGAAGACCCGGGTTTGATACCTCACATGGATTATTGTGTGAAGCCCATTTATATAGCTGGAATATTGCTAAAAGCGGCGTAAAACCACACTCACTCACTCACTCACTCTTCCCCCCTCCCCCAGCACCTTGGTTCTTTGCTTGGTAGTTGTTGCAGGTCTCGTCAGGGATGCCGTGGCTATGGGCGTACTCGTATACCTTGTAGTCGCTGCCTCCTTGACAGCTGCCGGCGTTGCCGCAGTCGATGACGTGCTGGACAGACAGGTATGCAGAGGGCCACACCCTTCCCCTCTTGATGTTGATCCGGTCTGCTATGGAGCTGGTGGCTCCCATGGCCCAGCAGGAGCCACAGTCTGTCACAGAGTAAGGTATATAACAATCACGGTGCTAACAAATTTCTGGTACTGATGGAACGGTAAAGGTGAGTTGTACTAACTTTTGGCAAGTTAGTTTGTTAAATATTGCCTCTGTTCACCCTGCAGAAAATGTGTTCCCGGTGGGATAGGTCACGTGACTATTAACCTTCTGTCGCCTAACAGGCAGCTTGGGTTATCCAGGATAATAACGTGTTAGCGCTTTGAGCATGTGCCTTGTACGTGGAAAAGGCGCATCATAAATTCACATTTATATCATTATTATTATGACTTGATGAAATTAATCAAATTGGCAACAAAGGGCAAAGAGAAGAGGAGCCCCATAAATACCTTCTAGTTGGGTTGGGTCAGTATGTGAGAAACCGAGAAAGAGGAAACACGTTGTATTCTTTGAAATGACACACTATACTATTTTAACACATCAATGTTTTCTGGGCAGCGAGCATTAGTCCCCACTTACACTGCGGAATGTGTTGGTTGCGAGTTGTACCACAGTAGTTAGTTCCGTTCACATTACGCCAATCCCAGGATTTGGGCAATGCTTTCAACGGCTGCTCAAAGGCTCTAGGGTGGGTCCTGAAACCAAATGCATAGAAATAGAAACGACAAAACCCTGTCCACACCCATAAGAAATCTCTGCATTTCTGACTTAATCACTAGCTGACGCCATATTCAACAGTATTACAGCTTTACAACGTGGTCTGTAAACCATCGAATCTGGGCTATACAATTAAGTGATTGACACCATGAGATACGGTGACAGGGCATATGCTTACTATCAAATAATGATGACACCAGGTGTTTGCGAAAGGATGAGCGTATCCTGCCCAACCGAAGGAAGCGTCATAGAAAGTATGTTCACTTAAATAAAAATTCGGAAATGTATGGTACAAGTCAAATAGGGATTCAACAAATATTAAAATTCCCTAGACATGTCTTCCTTAACGTTTGAAATATAACGTGCGACAACCAGTTGACACTTAAATAAGCATTTATATCGCTTCTTAATAGCAGATTTAAAAGGGCGATAACCACAGTATTGATTGCCTGAAGAGGAAGCATGTGATAAACATCTCTATGACTTTAAATATGTATGAATGTCAAATATCATTACAGATAGTATAGTCTAGATACTGTCACTGATTGTAAGTTGTGGGAAACCAGAGATCGGTCTCCAAGGAAACATCGAAGGTTAATGGGGAGCGAAAAATCATTAAAAACTCCAATTCATTCATGTCAGTTCCACAGTGCCACTTTAGCGCTCTGAGAGGTTCGTCTCCGGCTGAGATAACATACATGTAGTTTATAGACACCTGGTTTTGGTTCATGAGTGAAATACCCCATAAAATAGGACTCTATGATGAACTGTTTGTCTAAGGTGAGGTTAAATTGGGTTTTACGTCGTGCTTGAGAATATTTCGCTCATATTACGACGTGCATGCGTGTGTATGTGTATGTGCGGCTGCTTGTACTAGCCCAGACTTAAGCTGGTTTTATAGTGCTAGCCCACTGTGATACCACGCCGTAGTGAAGCATGAATACCCCACTCAGACACATTGTACTGACTCCGAGCCGACCAGTCCTTGTTGTACAAGGGCAGGAACCAACAAGTACCATATTTTAACGTCTTTTGGTATAACGCGTCGGGGATCGAATCCGCGACCTTCCGCTCTCCGGGCGGACGCTCTAACCACTACACCACGGAGGCGGTCAGACAGAATAGGTCACGTGATGATGTACATACGTACATATTAAGTATGACAGTAGTCAATTGTACTTACTTGACCTCTGGCCTCCCTTCTTTCTCAGGCTGGAAGCAATATGGCTTCCCATTATACTTATTGTCTCTTCCGTAGGTAACAGAAACTAATGCTAAAACCAACACGACTTTGACAAACATGACTGCCTTGGTGTCTCTTTACTGTATGATATGCCTTGACTGTCACATGATATTGTTCATGTGATGGGGCTCCTATCTAATATCTGATAAAGGCCGGAAGGTCATAGCACATGTGGTGTATATGAATATATAGGGCAGCTGACAGTTGGCCTGTATTGAGGTCAGAACAAGTGAAGGATGTTTTACGCCGCATATCTTATTCCCAGTGAATATATAATATTGGCCTGGACTAGCACACCGATGACTGAAATAAGTCGAGGTAAAGGGTTAAAAAGAACCGACACTCAAACAGCAAAACGTTGTGTTTTACACGGGCTTTGGACGCTTTCTACCGATCTGTTGACCGTCCACATCATGTCGTTACTGACGCGGGAACGTTATTATCACGCTCCTCTCGTTTGTTGACTGGCTTTGTTGACATTGTTAATAGAGCTGCAGCGTCTGGCTGGTGTTTTGAGCTTTCATTGGTCAAGTTCCTAGCTTTTCCTTTGATTGTCAACGGTACCAACATAATTCCATTGTGTATATACTTTTAACTGTCATACAAACCATTCTGTTTTGAGTGAGTGAGTATAATTTTACGCAGCTTTTAGAAATATTCTTGCAATATCACGACGAGAGACACCAGAGTGAGTGAGTGAGTTTAGTTTTACGCTGCACTCAGCAATATTCCAGCTATATGGCGGCGGTCTGTAAATAATCGAGTCCAGACCAGACAATCCAGTGATCAACAGCATGAGTATCGATCTACGCAATTGGGAACCGATGATATGTGTCAACCAAGTCAGCGAGCCTGACCACCCGATTCCGTTAGTCGCCTCTTACGACAAGCGTGGGTTACTTAAGACCAATTCTAACCCGGATCTTCACGGGTTGGGAGACACCAGAAATGGGCTTCATATATTGTACTCACGTGAGGAATCGAACCCGGGTCTTTGGCTTGACGAGCGAACGCTTTAACCACTAGGCTACCACACCGCCCCCATTCTGTTTTGATATGCAGTGTACATGTTAATGAGTATTTAAGAGATGGCCAAAGAAGACAGTCAATCAAATAGTAAGGCATCGTGTTACGTTAAGTCCACTTGGAACTGGCAAAACAGTTTGATACTTGAAGATATTTGCATTTAATAGAATCTATGTATTATTAGTGGGACATCATAATGTTTACGTCCGGGGTATTCCGCTGTCCCCGCTGGCCACAGTTTTCATTAAACTCATTACACGTGACACATGCATGACAGCTACATAGGTTCTTATCCAGTACCCCACTCTGTAGGGTCAAATATAACACACAACATAACAAGCACTCCTGCTATCGTTGCCTACGCCAGTCGGGATCGCACATGAGACCTGGCATAGTGTGAACGGGGTCCGTGTCTGTGTGTCATGAGTCTCTTCCACTACCGTCCAGTCTTTGCAAGTCCAAGTACAAGTATACAGTTTATATATGATGATAATTTACATTAAAAGAAATAGTTGACGTTAGATTGTAAAATGCTGCATTCTGATTGGACAATACATCCAAACAGTATGCTATAGTTTGAATGGACATGAATAAATTACCTTAACATGACATGGTGTTGGAGAAAGGTTTCTTAACATAAAACGAATTAATTAGTAATTTACAAAATATCGGTTATATTGTACAAATATTTAGTGACATTAAGACATTGGGTTTGAAAATGAGTATGAACATGAGAAATGAGAAATGAACATGCAGGTAACTAGATTCGGCACACAAATATATACAGTCACACTTAATACTTAGCTATTATAATATGAATTGTGCAATTTTCTTGATTTTTTAAATATTTTTCTGCTATTCAACAATGTTGTATTTTATGATATTACTAGGTAACTGTGTATATTTATTTGAGATAAATTTGGGTCTGGATTCATAGAAAGCTTCACATTCTAACAGGCTATAGCTGGTGACATACACAGTTTTCATGTCCTAAATTCTCTATCTATACCAAGCCAACGGTCAACCTGGACAGACAAGTTCTGTATTTCAGGATAGGATAATAAATGTGTTTAGACAGAAGGAGAGGCTTTCAAGTAAGTGACGCCCTGGACATGTTCAGGTTCGTACCATGGATGGACCTCAGAGTCAGAGCCACAGGCATGTCAGAGACGGTAGTAAAAGCAACGAGCCATGCCGTCATGTCGTTTAAGATATGATGTTTGTGCCAAGGAAGGGCATCCACTGACAAGGTGTTGGACAGTCTCCGTGAATTCATTGCAAAGTCGACATTTCATATTGATATTTTCTTTAAGAATCACATTTAGGCGATTGCGAGTGGGAAGTGACTGGTCCTGAGCAGCAAAAAGGAAGCCCTCAGTTTCACATTTAAGACCAGCCGACTTCATCCAGGCAAAGGAGTCGGTGGGATCGCTATTCCGTTCAACACACTGCATGTACACACGATGCAATGGCTTCTCAGAAAGCTTCTCCACAAAAGACCGACTCTGGGCAGACTTGGTGAAGGACTTCACCTGGTTTACTTTCATCACTGTACCGTCCAGCAGTACATTGCCATCAACAAAATCAACCTCAAATCTCAGATTCTGTCCAACAACCTTGGCACGCTTAAAATAGCTGTGGAATTCCTCGCTTTCATCATGAGTCTTCACATGCATCACCAGAGGATCATCCGATAAATAAATATGTGCAAAAGTACACAATAAAATTCTATCATGCAGAGCCTCCCCAGGATCAAACCCCGACCTCCAGAATTGATTAGCATGTATAAACGGTTAAGAGAGGAACGAGGGTGGTGGGCTCTGTTATCAGACATGATCCTTCTGGTCAGACGGTCAAGACTCTGGATGTCTTGTTTTGTCCAATCAACTACTCCAAAGGAATAGGAAAGGACTGGCACAGCAAAAGTATTGGTGGCTTTGACCTTGTTTCGAGCATTTAGCTCTGAGCTCCAGATTTTCTTTAAACGAGATTTGTACTCGGCCCGAAGTTTGTCTTGAATCTGGGCATTCTGGAGCTTGTCTCGTACTTGCATTCCAAGATAGGTGTAGGCCTGATCTTCCACAAGATGCTCAATAACCCCTCCCCCTTGTAACTTAACCGATCCATCATTAGTTACCTTGCCACGTTTCAAATGAAGAGTATTACATTTGTCGAGTCCAAATGTCATGTCAATATCATTAGAAAAGGACTCGACACGGAGAACCTGCTCTTTCAAATTGGAATCTCCTTTGGCAAGGAGCTCGATGTCGTCCATGTAAAGTAGATGAGTAAGAGGTGTTGGGGATCTGTGCTGAGGAGGTCCGGGATGGTAACCCTCCTCTTTATTGATCAGAAAGCTCAAAGGATTTAAAGACAGACAAAAAAGATAAGGACTAAAGGAATCCCCCTGAAATATTCCCCTTCTTATTGGAATAGATTCCGAAGTCTGCACCTGCCCTTGCGAGTACATCTCAAGTTGAGTCGACCAGCAACTCATTAAAGACTTGAGTAAATCAAGTAGTCGCTACGGGATGTCAATACAATCAAGAGACTTCAGAATCCATTCGTGTGGGACAGAGTCGTATGCGTTTTTGTAGTCAATCCAGCACATGGAGAGGTTGCGGTGATATGTTTAAGCCTCTTCCAAAATCATTTTCTGTACAAGAAGTTGATCCTTGCACCCCCAACATCCCTTTCTTGCTCCCTTCTGCTCTCTGTAAATTATATCATTGGAAGAGCAGTAAGATGACACGAGGTTTGTCAAACACCCTGTGAATATTTTGTATTGTGTATTCAAACATGTGATAGGGCGGAATTTTTGGGATCAGTCAAGTCTCCTTGCTTGGGGAGAAGTATTGTGCGACCTTTGCAGAACCATGGAGGAACATCACCTGTGTCCACGAGAGTATTGAAACAGTGTAGTAATGGTGTTTGGACACAGAGGAACAGTTTCCAATACCGGTTTCAAATGCCATCAGGCCCTGGAGCTGTATTAGATTTGGACTTTTTGATAACACTTTTCAGGCAAACGACCTAGTTAGTTTCTCATGCATTGCATGGTCATAATCACGGACCCATGGTGCCTCAAGGTTACAGTTGCTGGGTACAGACCACAACTGGTTCCAGAACATTTCATTGGCATCCATGGGAGGCCGTTTGTCATGTTCACCATCACCCTTTGTTTTCAGTTGCCTGTAGAAGTGCTTTTCATTGTTTCTAAAAAGTTTATTTTGTTTGATGAATTTATTTTTCTTTTCCCATTTTTTCTTTCTTTCAGTCCAAACCTTTATTTTGGCCTTAAGGGAATCGACAATTTGGAGAAGTACCTTTTCTTTTGTTGTCTTGTATTGTAACTTTAATTTTCTCCAAATTGACTTTTGCCGTTTTGACATTGGACTCCCTGATGATCTTAACTTCAGGAACAGCTCTATCCAGGAAATGTATTTTCTAGTTTCCGTTAGTTTTACTTGAAACCGGTTTTTCTTTGGTGTATTGTTCTTAGTATTAGATGTTTTTTCTTTGGAAACTGTGTGAATTTCCTCCAAGGTTCGAGCGGCAGCACAGACACAACAATTAACTTCATGTAATGAACAGTCCGATGAAAGTTTCATAGAAATAATATCATTTAATAAATTGATTTCATTTTTGGGAAAAGATTCATTTGTTTGTTTAATTGGCCTCCGAATTTCTAAAGGTATGCCAGATATTTCATCATAAATAGAATGAAACAAAATATACACAGGATTTTCGGAAAGATCTGCAACTGAGGAAGAGGAAGAGTGAGGATCTGAAATTTCGGGGCCAATTGGCTCTATGCCGGAAGAGTTTCCATCAGCAAGAGGAAAGAGGTTGACACGGACGTCCATTAGAAGTTTTGGGTCTGCTGCCACTTGAGCATTCTGTTCATGCAAAGGTTCCTGACGGGCAACAGTTGTGGGTTGAACTGGCTCACGGGGCAAGAGATTTTTAAGCCGCCAGAATTGATCTTGGAGATTTTGCTCCGTCAGATAAGCATACATGGGCATGGCATTGTCCCAATGCAGCTTAAGCGTATTATTATTATTTTACGTATCATTATGACATTATCGCCGTGCTATCATTACATACACAGATTCAGGAGTCCTTGTTTATACAGTCATCTATTTAAATACAATATTATAGATGTGAATAACATTCTCAAACATGGGGACACTCTCAAACATACGTAAAACAACTTGTCAACAACACATGTCGCTACATAAATGACATTTTGCCACCAGGGGCTTGTAGGGTAACCTTGTGGTCTAGGCGTTCGCTCGTCACGCCTAAAGCCGTGTTTGGTTCCTTCAGTGAGTACAATGTGTGTCCCTGTCGTGATGTTGCTGGAATGTTGATAAAGGCGGCATAAACTAACTCACTCACTTTTACCACCATGAATGACCACGGTCTAAGAAAAACAACAACATTTGTATTCCACACGGGTTCGATTCACTACGTGGGTACAATGTGTCAGTCCAATTTTTGGTGTCCCCCGCCGTGATATTGCTGGAATATTGCTAAAAGCGGCGTAAGACCATACTCACTCACTCACTCATACTAAACGCACGAGGAGGTCAATTCTCGGTCAAAAGGATACCCTAATTCATTATAGCGACAATCTATTCAAAACTGTGCAAAACATATACCATGTCAACAAAGAGGTTTTATTAATATTTTCGTTTCCTACAACTTCTACTCATATACAAGTTGTAATGTGTATTTGTTGTACTATTTTCAACAACTCACCAGCAGCAGCATAAGTAATAATTGATCATATTAATGAATAACGTTGTTATACCCCACTGGGATATTGCACTGTGTCACATGTTATTCATTCAGTGTTCAGTAATCACACATCTGTCCGCAGTCTGTATACAGCTGTATGTTTGTTGAAGAGGTGTTTGTTGAATACGTGTTTACTTTATGTTAATAATCCATGTTACAAAAAAAAATAGCAGTGTTCTTTGATGCGTAGATTCCGTGATCATATTTGAATTCGTTTACCGGTGATTGTGGTGTACAATGTCATTTAAGAGGCCTTCATTCAGGTCACTAACAAGATCCATATTACGAGATACCTTAAGTGTTCTTTCCAGGATGTGGTCAAGTACAGTCCAATATGGGGCGGGGTATGTGGTCACGGACAGTCAAATATAGAGTGAGGTAGGTGAGGACAGTAAACACACACATACACCCCCACTCCCCACGACATACGCATACACCCTCCAAACACACACACACACACACACACACACATAGCCCCCAGAAATAAACACATACACCCCACCCCGACAAACAAACACATACAATCCCACCCCCACAAACACACTCTTATACCTCCACCCCCACAAACATACACATGAACCCACACATCCACAAACACACATCCACCCCTTACCCCACAAACACACACATACATCCCCAGCCAAGTGGTTAAAGCGTTCGCTCGTCACGCCAAGAACCGGATCGATTCCCCACATGGGTACAGTGTGTGAAGCCCATTACTGGTGTCCACCGCCGTTATGTCGTTGGAATATTGCTAAAAGCGGAGTAAAACTAAACTCGCTCACTCGCTTTTGTACAAGGATTATACTATCATATACAAAAATGTAAGTATCATGCATTAAATATAGTATCATCGCCTGCAGACTTAAAGTTTCATCTACGGTTAATATACTCTTCCACAAGAAACGCATAGGTATGTTTACACTAATTTAATCTTCTAAAGTTTAATTCTTGATCAGTTGCAGCCAAATATCGCAGTATTAACGATGAAATGTTTGTGAACATGTATAGCTTATAAAAAAGTTCAATAAGTGAAGGCGTCAGTTCCCTCTCGGGTGTTGTCCTCAATATCTGTTGTGGCCACCGTGAGCCCTAAACGCTGCTCTGTATAGTCTCGGCATGAACATAACAAGTCTTTGAAATCGACCTTGTAAAATTCTGGCCCATTCCTCTTGCAATGCCTGCGAAAGTCTGGGGCGCCGGTTGACGTTCATGTTTGGGGTTGATGTCAGGCGATTTGGAAAGCCATGGAAGCAATGTAATGTTCCTATTCTGAAGCTACTGAATAGTCTCATGTGCTGTGTGAGGCCTGGCATTATCTTGGTGGAACAACTCGCTGTGGCGGGACTATGTGGATCCTTAAGATTTCGTCTCTGTACCGAATAGCAGTTAAATTGCCCTGAATGCGCACAAAGTAAGATTTCAGCGTGTAGGATATGGCTCCCCACATCATGGCACGTCCACCACTATATTGGTCAACCTGGGCGACACAATCAAAACGTTGATTTCGACGTCGATGGACACGTGCACTTGCGTCTCGGTACTGGAGCAGAAGGCGTGATTCGTCACTGAAACATACCCGTCGCCAGTTTTGTTAGATTCCTAAAAATCAAACATTATTACACCATTGGACCCGTCGACGTGGATGTAGTCGCCGCAGCACAGGGCCAGAATAGGGTCTTCTGGCTCGAGGTCCAGCTTTTATCGTAAACAATTACGAATGGTGTGCGCCGACACTCTCCTCACACCAGGCACTGCACTTGCAGTTGTTGTTGCTGTTGCTGTGGCATTTCGATTCCTCAAATGAAGTACCCGGATGTACCTATCCTGCGCTGCAGTGTTAAGGTCCACCACTTCGATACCGATCTTGCGTGGGATTGGTTTGTTGATATCGGTCCCGTAAACAACTGACGGTACTCTGTTGAACATTCAGCTGATGGGCACCGGCAGATTGAGACTCCCCAGCCTCCAGATGTCCAATGACAATGTTTTCGATCTACAACAGTGAGTCGCCGCAAAACGACATACTTTCTCTTAGCTAATGGTGCGGTCCCAGTGCCGACCACACGCTACTCGACCTTCTCGACCTGAAGGTCGAGTTGGGGGTCGAGTTGGTCGAGTTTAAGAACGAGTTAAGTCGAGTCAGGTAGAATCAGATCGAATCAGGTCTACCAAGTTTTTGAAATTTGTTTGACATGTCAAAAAATTTTCCCGACTTCCTCCTCGACCTTCGGTCCGAGATGGGGTCGAGACCAGGTCGAGGTAGGTCGAAAAAAGGTCGAGTTTAGGTCGACATTAGGTCGAGTTGGTCGAGTTGAAGGTCGAGCTGGCCTGACATGCCGATCTGTGTTCGTCTTAGAGTCGCTCTGTACTCGGCCTCGACTCGACCTCGACTCGACCTTGAGTCGACCAACTCGAACTGGACTCGATTTGGACTCAACCTGGAATCGACCGACTCGACCTGAAGTCAACCTATCCCGACCTCAACTCGACCTAATCGAGTCCGCGCCGACCGCATAAATGGTCGCCATCTTCCCAGATGCTTCATAAAAGCCAAACGGCAGCCAGTGGTAGCACATCATCTCCACACCAACCTGCTGCCACCCAGAGGTCCACCCTGCGCACACCACCCTCTCCAACACGCCGCAAAGCAGCGGAACAGGCTGGTATCTTCCACAGCTTTGACTCCAGTGCTGCAGCAGGTATATCTCTGTACCTGCCAAGCGGTCTCTTGGACCCTACATACACCTCAGAGGATCAGTCACATGTTCAGGACTCTTAGCAAGGACAGTGAAACTGAGAAGTGGAACTTGATACTTGAGCACTTTATACTGATGTGAAATGTTACCTTCAGATTTTTTAAATGAGTTTCCAATACAAGATTTAAAAGCCTTTTTATCTGATATTTTTTTTGTATTTACCATCCATTGCTATTGTAAATGTAAATACATCGTTTGTAATAAAGTTTAATTTGTTCATCATGTATATAGTTAGTTTTCATTGTTGTTTTTTTCGCATTTACCAATTGTAAATAGTGTAAATAAAAAACCAACAAGAGTTCCTTTGTAAATTGAAGTAGTCCTAAATAATAGAGTACACTTTAAAGTCATTTGGATATCATCTTCTCTTGCCAATGAACAGCTCCTGGGCCGTTGAAATAGTCCTTCAAATAGTTTCTTTGGTTGGCGCCATCTAGTGGGGTAACGTTCCTCGCACCCCGGTTATCCCCCATCAAACAGCTGTGTGCAGGAGCACCACTCGCCTGGGGTGAGTGAACAGTCCCCATTCCCCTGGTCTATGAGGTTCATCTGACTGTTCCGGTTCCTCGTTTTCAGCATGTTGTGTAAAGTGACGCAGGCCAGGGTTATCTGTTAAGCTTTGTCTGCAGTGCTTTTTAGGGAGCCGAGGAGGATCTGGAACCTCATAGCCAGAATCCCGAAGGTATTCTCCACCACTCGTCTGGCCCGAGACAGTCTGCAAAAGTCACAAATTTAACATTTTTAAGTCAAATGCATTCAAAATTCAAAACCTTTGATATAATATTGCATACACCCAAAGATACTAAGTTATAATTTGATTTAGGTATTTATGGAAAAGAATAATTACCTGCAGTTGAAGATCTGCTGATCGGGGTCCATCTGACGCATGGAAAAGGGCTTCATCATCCAGGGGCGGAGTGGAAAGGCATCGTCTCCGATGATGAAGTATGGCACACCATACGGGCAATACAAGGTCATCGCCCTCCATCCGATCTCGTGAATGGTTGAAGACCATCAGCGTCTGATGCTGATCCCTTGGCCCCGACGTTGACCCACGAAGAACTTGTAGTCGGCGTCCGCGAGTGCCAGCAAGACGATAGAGAAAAAGTTCTTGGAGTGGTAGAAGAGGGACCCGCTTTTGGGAGGCTTCTTGATGCGTATGTTCTTGCCATCAAACGCACCGGTGCAATATGGAAATTGCCACCTTTGCTTGAAAGCACGGGCTACAGTATTCCATCTACTCCGATCCCACTCATCTGACCGATACTACGCTTTGAAGGCGTCAAGGATAGGATTGATGTGCTTACGGCTGAAGCTTTGGCTGTGGAGGAGGGTTGGCATTCTCCAGGTCATCAACCAGTTCAAGCAGGTGCCAGGCTATCTGCACCCAAATGGTAAGCAGTCTTCGGTTCTCGGGGCTCACCAGGTTTACGTCAAGGTTCCTGATGGTGATGTTACTACTTTGCAGTCCTCTAACTGAATGGGTACCTGGTGAAAATGCACCCTGTAATTTATACAATTTGGAAACCAAGGGTCTAGTCGGCAGAAAAATGGAATTTCCGTCGAGAACCAGTCGCTCCGGCTGAACACAGGTCGCGGTGAGGTCGGGCCGGTCGAGTTAGGACGAAATTAATTCGACATTGGGTCGATATACAGGTCTAGCTGGTCGAGTATAGGTCTTCTCAACTTGGCCGACCTAAGTCGAGATAGGTCGACTGAAGTCGAATTAAAATCGAACTAAGGTCGTAAAGGTCCTTACGAGGTCGTTATGGGGTCGTTTTGAGGTCGTTGTGAGGTCGAGATACCCCCCAGGTCGAGACCGGTCGAGTGGTTTCTGAGGTCGAGTCGGTCGAGCTCCCGAGGTCGCCACTGGGACCGCACCATAAAAATGCCAATGACCGTTTGAAAGCAAAACGGCCTTACACAGGCAATGTCCCTGCTCACGATTCCTCCGAACTGCATATTGTTCACAAACCAGCATTATAGTGGCGAAATTAGAATATTAATCAAACACTACTTTAGAAAAAAATATTTGAAATTTCGTGTATCAATATCACCAAGCTTTTCTTTTTTGTTTGAGTATATTTCTTAAGACGGTCCCTCTTATACGCTTCCATATTCTACAATACTGTAATTCATGCGTGTTTTATGCGAATATTGAGGGATAATCAGCATACAGATGAGTAACATTAACTTAAAATCTCCATAGACACCACCACTAGAAATACCGTTACATTTATTAACACCCATGTAGGGTCTTAGACTCGTGGCGGACACCTGAAATCGTATTATTATGTATTATATAGGACGTGATGTTACATTACATATTTGGGTAAAGACAAAGTCGTGTTGCTGTTATACCATAGATAAGAGCTTTTGTCGCGATCCAGTTCTCCTTACATAAGCACGCGCTTTCTTAAATCTACTTGCCACTAAGTATCAGAAAACTGGATCTTAGGGAAAACAAAAGAGACCACGGTAGACAATAGAGCAAGCAATTGGCCAGGTTTTGTAAATAATCGAGTCCTGACCTGACAGTCCAAGGCTCGACATGATGAACAATATGGAATAACATATGGAATACGATGATGTGCATCCAACAAAGTCAGCGAGTCTGACCCCCGATCCCGTTAGTCAGGGTTGCTGAAGACCAATTTTACCCAGATCTAGACGGGCCAGCAAGCCATTTTCCCATACTGTACATCAACTATGATGCCTTAATAATAATGCCATTTTGCCAATCCAATAGATAACCTTCTGTGGGTTACCCACTGATTTCCAGGATTTCCCATAACTTTGGTTACTCAATGTCTTCCTGATCTGGGACGGTGGAGTAGCCTAGTGGTAATAGTGTTCGCTCGTCACGCCGAAGCCCCGGGTTCGATCCCCCCCTCCATGGGTATAATGTGTGAAGCCCATTTCTGGTGTCCCCTGCCGTGATATTGCTTGAATATTGCTAAAAGCGGCCTAAAACCATACTCACTCACTCACTTAACTGGCTCGAGCATCGTCTGATGGTATTGTTAGACATCCCAGTTTAAATCAAGACAATTGTCAAACTTGTACAGTTACTCAGCGTCAAGCCATATGACCGTATTGAACATGAACAATATGTACTGGTGAAGATATGGCCTGCACCTATAAGTTGAGTTCATGAAGAATGATGAATTTCTTTTATGGATATACAACCTTTTTTATTCTGTGAAAGGCGACGTTTCAACACGGATTCTAATGTCGGTGTCAAGCAAATGATGAAACGTCGCCTTTCACAGAATGAAAGAAGTTGTATATCCATACAAAATTAAATTGTCATCATTCTTCAATAGCCGTGGAATTCGAAATATGAAACTGGTTGGAGGACAACAGTATAATCTCAGCTTACTTTGCTTGTAGTTGTTGTTGTCCTGTTCTTTCAGATAACATTCCTGCGTCAGAGCTTATTTTGTAGGCCTGTGAAGATCCGGGTTAGAATGGTCTTCGGCAACCCATTCTTGTCGAATTAAGTGACTAACGGGATCGGGTGGTAAGGCTTGTTGACTTGGTTGACACGTGTCATCGTATCCCCATTGCGTAGATCGATGCTCATGCTGTTGATCACTGTATTGTCTGGTCCAGACTCGATTATTTACAGACTGCCGCCATATAGCTGGAATATTACTGAGTGCGGCGTTAAACAACAAACCGACCAACCAACCTATTCCAGAACTTGTTTCATTTGTCTTTGAAAACACCCTAGGGGTGCTTAACTCATTTCCTTGTTCCGGTAATATTCTGCAAATGTTATCCGTAATTCTTTTGTAATGCCTGAGGTGGCAATATATTTTGAACAACACAGCACAATTAGCTTCGATAACTTCCTTTATTGTTCCACGGTCATTGGATACAATTGTTGATTAATGCTAGAACTCATGGCTACATTTTGAGAACAACTTCATGAACGAATTGACAGGAATCCTTTCCAGAAAACAAATGCATCGCCACTTCTCATAAGCTCCTATATCTAATTCACAGTCAAAACAACACATCTGAAGGTCGTAATTGACATTCATTCATTGATATTCAAGCAGTTAGTAGTTGGCTATTCCAGTTTATCATGACCATAACTATCAATAGTTTCTTACATTAAGGCATTTTGTGAAAGTTATATGATATGTATTTAGCTTGAAGCAATTTCTTTTAGGAAACAAATGTTGTTTTCTTTTTCATGTTTTCTGACATATAAATTTCTTTGGCTTTGCACATTGATCGTAGAAAGTCATATGAATTGCACCTTCTCCAACATAGGAACACGCTGACATGCCAGCTTTCATTCCATTCAAGCCAATCCATATTCCCGGTGCTGATGCAAACTCAAGGAAGCCAGCCGCACGCACTGTAATAAGGAGAGAAATATCAGTACAATGTTCTACTACTGCTGCTACTATCACTACTAGGACCACCCAACCTCTCTACGCTGCATTTTATTAGAACAAGCTTAAACCTATGATTCAGTTCCTCAAATGGACTTTGAGGTCACTTGGATGTATTGGCCTCCCTGAGCAATTACGTGTTTTACTTAAGTAAATTGTATGTGATGCATTGCTGATTAACTCAACTTGAGATGTATTCGCTGGGGCAGATACTGACCTCAGAATCCATTTCCTATAGAAGAGGAACTTTTCAGGTCGATTGATTTAGTCTTTTCTGTTTTTCACTCAATCTCTTATCTTGCCTAACAAAGAGGAGGGTCCTCATCCTGACCCTTCTTGGCGCAGATTTCAACAAGGACCTGGAACGTTTTCCAATCAACACTGAAAACAACAGATGCAACTTGTCGAGGTCCCTAACCAATGGAATTGGCATATCGTTTCGGCTCGACAAATGCAACTTTTTTTCATCTTGGCAAGATAGAAGAAGGAGGAACAGCCAATGTACTTGTGTGAAGAGACTTTGACCATCTGGTGGAAATTAAGGCCTATACTACTGAGGATGCAGGTTAGAAACCAACTCCAGAATGCACATCTAAAGGATAAACTTCTGGCAGAATACAAATGTAGACTTCAGAAATTCTGTTGTTCAGGAGCTAAAAGCACCATGGGAAGTTGGATAGAATCTCAACGTCAATGTTCTTTACTGCCTAACGGTACACAGCACAGCTTTCAGTGAACGACTGCTCCGTTGTTTACGTGGGTGTGTTGTGAAGAAGAGTAATCATGCCGTGTCCGCCTCGATGAAGTCGGCTGGCATCAAAAGTGAAAAGGTCACTTCCCATTCGTAACCGTCAATGTGCGATATGAAATGTAGATTATGTAAGGAATTTTACAAGACTCGTAGGCTCCATGTGAATAGATGCCAAGCGGCGGCACAGACACAGTATCTCAGCGCGTCTGACTACAATGAAGAAAAGGTGCAGTGTTAAGGAGTTTCCAGATTCTCCAGTTCTTGGTGGGTTCGACCAGGCAGCGCTTCCTGGGAGAAGTCCCATTCGCTGTCTGGGCTGCGTGTAGAAAGGGGAAAGGTCCCTGAGCCGTACCAGCCTGACTGTGCCAGCACCACCCGAACCCTCTTTGCTGCATATTGTATTTTAATCTGTAAAACATAATAATAATCTTGTGATACTCCATGGACACGAGTGTTTCATAATGTGCTTAACGATTCGTGAAACATCGAAAGAATTAGATCCGTTATTCTGTTAATTGTGTGTATGAGTGTAGTGTTAGTTTAGTTTCGGGGGAGACAAGAAACGGACTTCACAGGTTGTGCAAAGGGAGCCCTTCGGCGTGACACGTTGTCACAAAGAAAAGGGACATAACAACACTCGTGACACAATGTAAATACTGATTTATCTGAATTAATCACAGCTGCAATCATTTTCTTAATACGTTTGACAACAGAGAAGGTAATGCCATAGGCCTTCGTGCCTTTGCGAGGATTAAAGATATTGATTAAATTGATTAAATATTGATTGTACTAAGAAGCATTCCATTTAAAAAAATCTTTAATCATCGGAAAGACAGGAGGGCCTGTAGGTAACGCTTGCTCGTCTACCGTTACGCTTCAGCCACTGTTTAAGCAATGCTGCTTCCAACTGGACAAGGTCACCCCCTGTTCCTTTACAGAATTCCCTAGACCCGTCCCATGACATCGGGAAGGGTTGGTACAGAGCACACACGCGTAACGATGTGTCAAATGTGTATCCGTCTCTGTTGTTGACAAGACATCTCGCTGCATGAGAAAGGAAATATAGAATCAGTTTTTCTTTCTGGTAACAAGTGACATCTTGAGTATTGTGGAAACATCAATAATTATACAGAGGTATATATACTGAGTCAAAAAAGAAACTTCACATTCTTTCTTCAGGTCACTATAAAAGACCAAGAGATGGTAAGATGGTTAAATTGTTATTATTTCATTGCTGAGATCTGTGTGATGTACTCGATACACTGACAGTGCCATAATCAGTTCCATTAGGCTACACCGCCGTTCCAAAACATGGGTATACAGAATGTCAAGTCACAAGAATAAAAATTCGAAATTTCTCAGTTAAATATCGTGTATGGCCACCCCGCGCATTCACCACTGCCAAATACCGTCTCCTCATCGACTGCCTGATGCTTGTGAACCCGTGGTTGGGGATTCTGCGCCATTGCTCGTGCAAGGCAGCGCCAAGTTCCTGCAAATTCTGAGGTTGGTTCTTAAGACCACGAAGCCTTCTTCCAAGTGCATCCCAAACGTGCTCTATTGGATTAAGGTCAGGGGACCTCGATGGCCAGTCCATGACGTTGATTCCAGCGTTTTGAAGGAAATTACGTGTCAACATCGCCGTCCGCGAATCTGAGGGTAAACCTGGATTCATCGCTAAAGACGACTCGATTCCAATCTCTCTGGGTCCATCGGAGGTGACGTTGGGCCCACAGCAGACGTTGACGTTGATGAAACGGCGTCAATATTGGCCCACGATATGGACGTCGAAAATGGAGATTGGCAGCCTGCAACCGATTTCGAATGGTCTGTGAGGACAGTCGACCTCTAAACATCTCAGCCCTGGTTCGTGTAGCCGGCAGAAATCTGTCACGTAGGTGACGTAGGACGATTTGACTGTCTTCTGCTCGTGACGTCACACGTGCACGACCCGACTTTGGGCGATCAGAAGTGGTGCCAGTTTGTTGTAGACGACCTCGCAAGTCATACACAGTACGACGGCTGCATTCCATTGCTCTTGCGACGTCAATAACTGATCTTCCCGCTTGCAACATGCCAACGGCACGTTCACGTTGCACATTTGACAATCGTGGCATTTCAAGTACCGATAGAACTGTGGTTTAAAAGTGTTTTTTCAATTCTTGAGGCCAATGCAAACACGTGCATATGAAGAAAACTTCGATGCGAAGATCACGTGATCGACTGCACGTGCAAAACCTGATTTGGCACTAACGTCATTTGCACGACGAATGGATGGGTTTGAGTGGGTTTTGCTAACGTTTTCTAGAGTCGAAAGATAGGGATCCCATTTCGGATACATAGATGTATCATCAGAGAAAAATTATTCATTATTTTTCAAATTACATTTTGTGAAATTTCTTTTTTGACTCAGTATATATGATATTCACAAAGGGGGGTCGAGTTTAGTGGGGAGCATAGTCGTAAAAGATTTTCAAAAGTATACGAACAGCACAGGCCAATGGCTTTTGGTGTATGATCATTAAGTTATATGAACAGCGTGATATAAGGGTCAAGGTAAATCACATCGGGGAGCACGGACTTCCCTGATATAAGGTTGTCAAGGTAAATCGCGTCTGGGAGAACAGGTGTCCCTGATGTAAAGTTGTCAAGGTAAATAAATGCGTGGGGCACATATGTCCCATATATCAAGTTGTCAAGGTACATAAACAGCGTGGGGCAAAGATTTCCCATATATCAAGTAGTCAAGATACATAAAGAGCGTTGGGCACAGCAGGGTACATAAACAGCACGGGGCACATATTTCCCATATATCACGTTGTCAAGGTACATAAACAGAGTGGGGCACAGATTTCCCATATATCAAGTTAAGGTACATAAACAGCGTAGGGCACAGATTTCCCATGTATCAAGTAGTCAAGGTACATAAACAGCGTGGGGCACAGCAAGGTACATAAACAGCGTGGGGCACATATTTCCCATATATCACGTTGTCAAGATACATAAACAGCGTTGGGCACAGATTTCCCATATATCAAGTTGTCAAGGTACATAAACAGAGTGGGGCACAGATTTCCCATATATCAAGTTGTCAAGGTAGATAAACAGCGTGGGGCAAAGATTTCCAATATATAAAGAAGTCAAGGTACATAAACAGCGTGGGGCACAGCAAGGTACATAAACAGCGTAGGGCACAGATTTCCAATATATCAAGTTGTCAAGGTACATAAACAGCGTTGGGCACAGATTTCCCATATATCAAGTTGTCAAGGTACATAAACAGCGTGGGGCACATATTTCCCATATATGAAGTTGTCAAGGTACATAAACAGCGTTGGGCAAAGATTTCCAATATATCAAGTTGTCAAGGTACATAAACAGCGTGGGGCACATATTTCCCATATATGAAGTTGTCAAGGTACATAAACAGCGTTGGGCAAAGATTTCCAATATATCAAGTTGTCAAGGTACATAAAACAGCGTGGGGCACACATTTCCCATATATCAAGTAGTCAAGGTACATAAACAGCGTGGGGCACAGCAAGGTACATAAACAGCATGGGGCACAGATTTCCCATATATCTAGTTGTCAAGGTACATAAGCAGCGTTGGGCACATATTTCCCATATATCAAGTTGTCAAGGTACATAAACAGCGTTGGGCACAGCAAGGTACATAAGCAGCACGGGGCACATATTTCCCATATATCACGTTGTCAAGGTACATAAACAGCCTGGGGCACAGATTCCCAATATATCAAGTTGTCAATGTACATAAACAGCGTGGGGCACAGATTTCCCATATATCAATTAGTCAAGGTACATAAACAGCGTAGGGCACAGCAAGGTACATAAACAGTATGGGGCACACATTTCCCATATATCAAGTTGTCAAGGTAGATAAACAGCGTGGGGCACAGATTTCCCATCTATCACGTTGTCAAGGTACATAAACAGCGTGGGGCACAGATTTCCCATATATCAAGTTGTCAAGGTAGATAAACAGCGTGGGGCAAAGATTTCCAATATATAAAGAAGTCAAGGTACATAAACAGCGTGGGGCACAGCAAGGTACATAAACAGCGTAGGGCACAGATTTCCAATATATCAAGTTGTCAAGGTACATAAACAGCGTTGGGCACAGATTTCCCATATATCAAGTTGTCAAGGTACATAAACAGCGTGGGGCACATATTTCCCATATATGAAGTTGTCAAGGTACATAAACAGCGTTGGGCAAAGATTTCCAATATATCAAGTTGTCAAGGTACATAAACAGCGTGGGGCACATATTTCCCATATATGAAGTTGTCAAGGTACATAAACAGCGTTGGGCAAAGATTTCCAATATATCAAGTTGTCAAGGTACATAAAACAGCGTGGGGCACACATTTCCCATATATCAAGTAGTCAAGGTACAAACAAACAGCGTGGGGCACAGCAAGGTACATAAACAGCATGGGGCACAGATTTCCCATATATCAAGTTGTCAAGGTACATAAACAGCGTTGGGCACAGATTTCCCATATATCAAGTTGTCAAGGTACATAAACAGCGTTGGGCACAGCAAGGTACATAAGCAGCACGGGGCACATATTTCCCATATATCACGTTGTCAAGGTACATAAACAGCCTGGGGCACAGATTCCCAATATATCAAGTTGTCAATGTACATAAACAGCGTGGGGCACAGATTTCCCATATATCAATTAGTCAAGGTACATAAACAGCGTAGGGCACAGCAAGGTACATAAACAGTATGGGGCACACATTTCCCATATATCAAGTTGTCAAGGTAGATAAACAGCGTGGGGCACAGATTTCCCATCTATCACGTTGTCAAGGTACATAAACAGCGTGGGGCACAGATTTCCCATATATCAAGTTGTCAAGATACATAAAGAGCGTGGGGCACAGCAGGGTACATAAACAGCACGGGGCACATATTTCCCATATATCACGTTGTCAAGGTACATAAACAGCGTGGGGCACAGATTCCCAATATATCAAGTTGTCAATGTAAATAAACAGCGTGGGGCACAGATTTCCCATATATCAATTAGTCAAGGTACATAAACAGCGTAGGGCACAGCAAGGTACATAAACAGTATGGGGCACACATTTCCCATATATCAAGTTGTCAAGGTAGATAAACAGCGTGGGGCACAGATTTCCCATCTATCACGTTGTCAAGGTACATAAACAGCGTGGGGCACAGATTTCCCATATATCAAGTTGTCAAGGTACATAAACAGCGTTGGGCACAGATTTCCCATATATCAAGTTGTCAAGGTACATAAACAGCGTTGGGCACAGATTTCCCATATATCAAGTTGTCAAGGTACATAAACAGAGTGGGGCACAGATTTCCCATGTATCAAGTAGTCAAGGTACATAAACAGCGTAGGGCACAGCAAGGTACATAAACAGCGTGGGGCACACATTTCCCATATATCAAGTTGTCAAGGTAGATAAACAGCGTGGGACACAGATTTCCCATATATCAAGTTGTCAAGGTACATAAACAGCGTTGGGCACAGATTTCCCATATATCAAGTTGTCAAGGTACATAAACAGCGTGGGGCACAGATTTCCCATATATCAAGTTGTCAAGGTACATAAACAGCGTGGGGCACAGATTTCCCATATATCAAGTAGTCAAGGTACATAAACAGCGTAGGGCACAGCAAGGTACATAAACAGCACGGGGCACAGATTTCCCATATATCAAGTTGTCAAGGTACATAAACAGCGTGGGGCACAGATTCCTATATCAAGTTGTCAAACATCTGGGAGCACAGGTGTCCTATGTATCAACTTGTCAAGGTACATAAACAGTGGTGTGTCTGTATTATAATATTCCACAATTCCTTGTGCAGACGTCCCTGCCATTGGAGTACCAGACACCTTTGATCGTGGGTTTGAATTTGTCAGTACAATTAAAATGGCTGTTTGTTTTCACTACAGTGGATAAAGTCTTACACCTGCATCACGTCGTCACTTCCACCCACACCATGACGCCATAACACACGTGATAATTAACAAAAATAACGTAATGCGGCTTAAATGACAGCTCACTCACACATTTACTTATAACTTTTGGCAAATCGCATGCTAGTATGGGAAAAGGATCAGTATAAATCGAGACATTTCTACATATTTTTCAAGACGGAAGTGGAAGACCTCTGAATGTTACCTCTGGTCATGGGTGTTTTTTTCTCAGTCTGTCTCGAGTGTCTCCAATACTTTGACGCTTTAACTTGCTTTGGAACAGCTGAATGTTTCTCTACCCTTTTGGCTGATTGTTGTCTCTTCGCGTTCAGAGACTGTTTTCGATTTTGAATGTTATTCCATTTCAGTTTTGAGTCTTTATCGTTGTGTATAGCCTTGTCCAGCTGTTCGAGCTTACTTCTATCAGATCTTCCATCTGCTTTTTTCGATTCGTGTTTGGTAAGTGTACTGTTGTGTTTTCCGTGTGGTGTCTGTGTGTCCTGTTTGATGACTGTTGACGAAACATCGTTAGCTTCAGGTGGTCCATATTTCAACCTCTGAAGTATAGAACATGTTTCTCAGTCTTAATTTCTCAGATATAATTTACTGAGTAAACAATCGACAGCCATGAAAAGGGCTTAATAAATTAAATGCAATAAGTAACTTTCTCATAATCAGGAACTGCCGTTGTTAAGGTAATAATACGTTGTGACTTGATCATTAGGGAGTGACACTATCTGGTGTAAGATTATCCTGTTATCGTAGGCATGGCAATGACATGGCCATTATAAAATCGTCAGTATTATGATGCATATATTTGTAACGACTATGTTCGAATACATATTGTCAATAACTCCAATCGAACTTTTGTTTTTACCAAAAGAATTACTTATCTCCAAGAAAGGATGGCGTGGTACAGTGGGCTCGAACCAGCAAGGCGCGCAAACGGCAAACCTACTGACACCAGGATGCTGTCTGGGTAGTACCTCCAGTGACCGTCCTTTGGACAATAGGCAATGGCCTTCTGGCAGTCATTGTTACCCCCTCCCATATCATTGTAAGCCCATCACCAAATGTGTCACACTGCTGTAAACCTTGACCCATCCGAAAACACCGACCAGATGGGAGCCAACCACGCCTACATTGCCGGAACCTTTGGTTGCTTCTGTGTTGCTGCTGCTAACCACCCGCCGTGATATTGGTGGAATATTGCTAAAAGCGGCGTAAAACTAAACTCAGTCAGTCAGTCAGTGGTGCTAACCATAACAGAGAGACTGGCCAGACACCAGACACACTAAGAACAGACAGAAAGAGGGTAACCACGCCAACTAACGACCGTCCCTGGCGAAGTCTGATCACTGGAATCGATTTCTGACAGTGAAGTCATCAGCGAGTCACTTAGTCGACGGATAGTAGCCAAGGCTTAATGAATGAGGTTTTAAAGGCCTTAAAAAGGACAATTGTTGACAACTGACATCGTCGTCAAAGAATGAGATGGACCCAGGCTGTGCGTCGTTGGCAGAGACGTGACTGGCGTAAGGTCGCGATCGTCTTCACTGCTGAACACGATTGTTTCTGTTCAGAGCTGATGGAAGGCAGCTAGTGCCGATAGGGAGTGCGAATTGCGGCATGTTGCTTTCAAGCCCTGTGGTTGAGGGAGCGTTTTGGTGTGGAGAGAATTTTGTTGGCAGCCGAAAACACTAATGCCAGACGCAAATGTACAGAATGTCTTTGCAACCAGCCGCGCCATCTTGTTGCCCTATAAGCTCCCAAGACATGGCCCCCCTACTTGGAATGTCATCGATCGTCTTGTTGGACAGCAACCACATCCTCCAACCAACCCTAAAAACCTCCATCTCCCCGCTTTTGCCACAGATGTATGACATTACGGGGTTTAAGTGATGAGTCACACATGTTTCAAATGATTAAACTGTAATATCTATAAAATGACATATTTACACAGATGATGCGATGTAAAGAATGGGCGATGGAGTGTTCGGTATAAATGTAGACAAAATACTTCAGAGAGTCAGAAAACACATTAAATTCAAAATCATCATGCTACATTGTTCTATCCTCGTTACAACGACACAAACTCCTTTTGTGCGCTATCACGCAACCTTCGCGCCGCTTCTAACAAATAAATACATTATGTGCCATGCCGTGTGTCAATATGCACTCGCCCTAGTTTCACATTCAGTTTCCCGCAAAGTAGTAAACAATGAGTTGGAAAAAAAATCCAGGTATAAGGCAGCTAAGGTTGCTCCGGGAGCATAATCCACTCAAAATCCCTAAAAGGTTTGTTTGGAAGCCAATTACGGAAATTTGAAAACATTATACGAATATTATCATATATTTTATCTCAAATATTGAATGCATCTATTCAAGAACTGAATAGAAAAGTATTCACAAAATCGCAATTATATTTTATGTAATCTTTGAGGCAAATGTATGACCTGACTCTCTGTACATGACTCGTTGTAGATTTTAAACGCAGTGTGTATGATGAGTTAGGCAGCACCGAAGCGTCAGGGCAATGAGAACTTACCGATGGCCACGTGTCCGGAGTTGTCACGACGTATCCTGATCCGTGTCTGTCAACACCCTCCTCGTCCATAAGGCTTTCTGGAAGGATGCAGTATCCACTTTTGATGCAAAAGTACACTCTTTTACAAGTTTTGTCCATCTTACATTTTTGTACACACTTCATCAAATTGTAATTAGTGTAATTGACGGTAACCTTGGAGATGTCCAAAGATATTTGAGGAAACTGTCTGTATGTGCAAACATCATCATTTGCTGCCAGAAGACAAGAGACAGTACAAAGGAAAGCAAGCAAGGTTGGGCACATCACTGGTGGCTGACACTAATTTCCTACAACCTGTCAGTTACAGAGTCGTTCAGTTACTGTTCAGTTACTTGAATTATCGTTTAGTATATCTAAGCAAAACGTTAAACATTTAGATCCTTTCTACCTTTCAGAAATGTATTATATATGCTGTTATTGATTGAGAGGAACTGATATTTCAGCATAATTATCTTAAACATGGTTTTCATACCTTTTCTGATCTGGCGTTTAGTTTCGGAAGTGTGGTCACATACATTTGTTATTATTGTAAGGTTTATAGATCACTATGTCAGCAGTTGTGGAGCGCATCATAGTGCGGGGTTTCTTACAGCTGGTGAGGGCCAATGACTGATGCTAGAGTTACTTGATTCGATTCATCCTTTGATTTCATTCACTGAGGATCGACTGTGTAAGCCGATTCATATCATTTGTACATCTATGTTTCCGTCAAAGACAGAAACGTTCATTGCCTCTGGCCTTTATAATCAAAATCATTGGCATTTACAAGATATATATTGAGGATGTATACATATGATTTAGCAAACTTTCATTTGCTTTCTTATTTGAAAGACTCACAAACTTGGATTTTCAATGTCTTTTCCATTTTCAGGTGATAATTATTGGAGAAATATTACATTGAAGGAGTTTTGTAGAAGTATGCTTCTAAATTCTGGGATCTTAGGTTATGTATATGTGCATTTGACTATAAAGTTATTTTTCCGTGTTCAATGTCACTACCTACTGTTACAATTAATACATCTTTAATGGCTTCTCCCCCCTCTTTTACTGCCGTCTCTCCCTGTCTAAATGTGTAGGGTGTGAGGTGATAGCTGCAGTTTATTAAGGGTCTTATAGTCTTTATACAAATAGAGTGATGATGATTCTCGGAGTTGACTTTGCCAGAGTGCTGTTTAAGTGTCTGGAGACGTGGTTTTAGAATAGAAATAATTTACATTTGCTGCTAAAAAGCTGCATACTTGAGAAGAGTTTAACCAGACCATACCAAATCGGCTACTGTACTTTTCCGTGCTGAACAAGCTCTGTACATATAAAATTCTCTGACCGTACAAGTGTACAATGTTATCGCCAGCTTTCATTGACAGATTGGATCGGTCTAATGTCTTCAAGGTCCTTCACATGTATAGGGACGATGTAACCTACAGGCCAACACGGATCCACGGATCTTGGAGCTAAGAATTTTAAAAAATTAAATACTCTCAGGTGCAATTTCCTGCTTTCTGAAGGTAGAATGACTCCATTTATGCAATCTCCAATTTTGTATGAGATATTATTTTTTCCTACTACGTTTGACCATTCTTTTCATGCTTTTATAAAGGTTTCTTTGTTCAAAATTGTAGCATCTGCACATAATGTTCTGAACTAAACTTATAAATATGCTTAGACATATCTGTATATGTGAAAAACAACGGCTTTGTACAGTTTAAGTATTAATAAACAATAGTTGTATACAATAATTAAATATTCAGTTGACAGTGCTGAAATTGCACGTGAAGTTTACATCATATACATGACATTTTTAGTTTGTTCAATATTACTCACTCACTCAGTTTACTCATTGCAACCTAACTGGATAAGTCAGTCAGAAAGATTGCTTTATTTATTTTCAACCATGAAATTACACATGGCACATTTACAGTTCCAAGGGAATATAAATATGATTTTGACTCCATTGTGCACTTATAGTTGTATTTGAATTTCCTCTAGTGTGTCTTCCTAGAGCAGATAGTGCGTGGACTTGGTATCAAAGATGTGCTTCTGTATGTATGCATCATTGCCAGACCAGTTAGACGTTCAGTGCTCTTTGTTGCACGTGTCCACATCTTGAGCCTTCGAAGAGAGGAGAAAGACCTTCCACAAGCCACATTCCCGTCTGGTATGGTCATGAACACTTTCAGATCAAGTTACCACATGATCCTGGGGATGAGGAAATGTTTCATGATACAGCATCGGTCCATAGTTCCAAAAATGTAACAAAGTCGATAGTTGCTATAATACTTTTTATATATTTCTTCACCAATCAGTGTTTGTTTGTGTATTTTGTAATCATTGTTTTGTACGCTATTCTTTATTTTGTCTATCCTGACTTTTGGAGTGATGTGGATTGACATTTTTCTAATTAAATCTTTTGTTCGTTTATTATCATTAGGTATTACAAAATATGCCTTTAGTTTATAAGGTTCCGGGTAGTCTATGTCATTGCCCTGGATTCCTTATTTTGTTTATTAACGGCTGATGTAATCATATGTAATTAGGTGTATCATTCTGGTACCGATCATCTGTGATATGGGCTGCCCGCCATGTTTGTGTCATTAATTGAGGTGTGGATTCCATGGCAGCGGTGAGGGTATATATCACTCACAAGAGTGTTATATCAATACTTTGATGTACAGAAAATATTCTGTAATAAATTGCAGGGGAGCAGCTGCGCCTCCCACACACACACACACACACACACACACACGCACACACATTAAACCGCCTTTTCCAGATTTCAGAGTTCGACATCTCATGGCACGGCACACGACATTAAATAGCCGGGTGAATAAAAGACCCATCTCAACTACAAGGGTCTCCACCAGTCAGTCTTACAGTCCCGGAACCATATTATTTTCCCTACAGCCTAGCCCTCCCTGCAATGCTATAGCCCGAAATGAAGTCCAGGTTCAGGAATCTCTGTCTCCCTGGGGCTCCTTTTCAATATAAATCGGTTTACTTGTTGCAATCAAAATTATATATATTCAGAGACTAAGCGTTAGTCTAGGGTCTCCATGTGGAGTAGTTTAAAATGCTGTGTAATGAAATCCCATAGGAAACGCTTCTGAAAATATTGTATTAAAACTATAGAGACCGACATTGTTCCATTAGTGTGTAACACCAATCCCAATACTTGTACAAGGATATCCATTGTAAGAATCAGTCACTGTTTTAAATCTGAAGATAAGTGATCCTATAAAAATGTCATATCAGAGTAAACTTTTACACGGCACAAGGACGCCTGAAATCCCAAACAAATCCTTTGTCTATAAATACTCATAAAATACAAATGCTGACAGTGTAGCAACATATCACACATCTCGATGTGGAACTTTTTTCCAAATATAAAGACATCTTTTGATATTGCTAAGACAAACTATTTACTGTCAGAAGCAACAAGAATGATGTGGTGAGCATTTACTTTGGGGAAACTAATATGTAAGTAGAGGACCGAGTCATTGCACATAGATAGCCAGTTCAAGACCCAGATGTATGAACTATAAATGTAAGCATGCACATTGATGAATGCGGAATGAAAGGCCAGTTTACCATCTTTCCGTGTTATAACTTGATTAACAATGATAACAATTTACGAATGGGAAATAACAGATTGTCATGAAGCCTAAATTAAAAGAATATATATATAAGCTTCCCTATCTGTGTTGCTCAATGTATATTTCTCCACTGAAACCATAATGTATTCACGGCTACCGCCATTGTTACTAACTGTGACGTCACAAACATATTGTAGCCTATGACAACGTTTTATGTCTCCATTTATTGCCACTGTCACGCCCAGTGCAATATCACGCCACAAATGCTGCCTTTATGACTGCGCTTAGTCTTTATTGGACATGATCTTGTGTTCATAAAGGAGTTTTCACCAGCTTATGTTTTTTGTATGTATTTCATGTATAAGTAAGAGTGAGTTTAGTTCTACACCGATTTTAGCATTATTCCAGCAATATTATGGCGGAGGACACCAGAAGTGGGCTTCTCGAACCCGTGTCTTTGGCGTGACGAGCGAACGCTTCAACCACTAGGCTACCCCACCGCCCCGTATAAATAGGAGTACAACATGTGTACAAGAAGACTCTTCATATATGTACTAACGGTGTACACGAAATATGCACAACTGTTCAGTGCTGAACTCTGTATCTCCTATCAGCTGTATTTAGTTTTAGATCATTATGTGAGATTGTCAATGACGTGTATCATGTATTATAGATGTTGGCAGAACTGAACCAAACTTTATTGGTTCATAACAACGACATTGGAAATGCAATATAAATATTGAGTTTACAATAAGTAGACAAATACAAAGTATTACCACTATAATGTATTAAATATTCACATCACTTCTGAGCAGTCGGAGCAGGTACAGAACAAAACTGAACATTTGTACAAATATTTATGAGACATTCGATCCAGGTTTAAACTTTATCATGACAGTTGCCTTAGTGATCCTCACCTTTGGCTATTAAACAGTAAATTCATGTTATGCGCTCAATCAAACTGAACATTTGACACGTTATATGGGCGTTGCGTTGTATTGTTGAAATGCTTGAGCAAACACATGTAGATGCATGAACAACAACAATACTGGGGTCAAACTTTGGCCCCGATACTGTACGGCAGTAAACCTCCCATGCACGATAATCTACTGACATCGACTGTTGGTACAAAATGCTCGCCAAACCACAGGGCCCGTAAGTCTTGCGAGGCGCTACTTCCGATACTAAGGTGGTTCCCGGCTCCCTCTGCACGCACCAGCTTGCGATATGCGAGACGGGGCCAAGCTTACTTCCGGTACCAAGATTTCCGGTGACAAGCGTATATTCAAGAAACTACTGTAGTGCTATTTGATGTACAAGTACATTGGTTCCTATTCATGCAGTAGCTACTGTATTGCTATCAGAGGTACAAGTACATTGGTTCCTATTCATGCAGTAGCTACTGAATTGCTATCAGAGATACACATACTTTGGTATCTATTCATGCAGTAGCTAATGTATTGCTATCAGAGGTACAAGTACATTGGTTCCTATTCATGCAGTAGCTACTGCATTGCTATCAGAGATACACGTACATTGATTCCTATTCCTGCAGGAGCTACTGAATTGTTATCAGAGATACAGGTACATTGGTTCCTATTCATGCAGTAGCTACTGTTTTGATATCGTATGTACACGTGGGGGCGGTGGGGTAGCCTAATGGTTAACGCGTTGGCTCGTCACGCCGAAGACCCGGGTTCGAATCCCCACATGGGTACAATGTGTGAAGCCCATTTCTGGTGTCCCCCGCCGTGATGTTGCTGGAATATTGCTTAAAGCGGCGTAAAACCAAACTCAGTCAGTCAGTCAGTCAGTATGTACACGTACTTTGGTTCCTACTCATGCAGTAGCTACTGTATGGCTGTCCAGAGACACATGTACATTGGTTCCTATTCATGCAGTAGCTGCTGCAGTGCTATCAGAGATACATGTACATTGATTCCTATTCATGCAGCAGCTACTGTATTGCTATCAGAGATACACGTACATTGGTTCTTATTCATGCAGTAGCTACTGTAGTGCTATCAGAGATACATCTACATGGATTCTTATTCATGCAGTAGCTACTGTAGTTCTATCAGAGATACAGGTACATTGGTTCCTATTCTGTAGCTAGAATTGCTATCAGAGATACACGTACATTGTACATTGGTTCATATTCATGCAGTAGCTACTGTAGTGCTATCAGAGATACATCTACATGGATTCTTATTCATGCAGTAGCTACTGTAGTTCTATCAGAGATACAGGTACATTGGTTCATATTCATGCGGTAGCTACTGAATTGCTATCAGAGGTACACGTACATTGGTTCCTATTCATGCAGAAGCTACGGTATTGCTATCAGAGATACACGTACATTGGTTCCTATTCATGCGGTAGCTACTGAATTGCTATCAGAGATACATGTACATTGGTACATTGATTCAGAAGCTATTCCTGCATGAGCTATTCTGAATTAGTTATCAGAGATACAGGTACATTGGTTCCTATTCATGCAGTAGCTACTGTATTGCTATCAGAGATACACGTACATTGGTTCCTATTCATGCGGTAGCTACTGAATTGCTATCAGAGATACACGTACATTGGTTCCTATTCCTGCAGGAGCTACTGAATTGTTATCAGAGATACAGGTACATTGGCGCCTATTCATGCAGTAGCTACTGAATTGCTATCAGAGATACACGTACATTGGTTCCTATTCATGCAGAAGCTACGGTATTGCTATCAGAGATACAAGTACATTGGTTCCTATTCATGCAGAAGCTACGGTATTGCTATCAGAGATACAAGTACATTGATTCCTATTCATGCAGTAGCTACTGAATTGTTATCAGAGATGCATGTACATTGGTTCCTATTCATGCAGAAGCTACGGTATTGCTATCAGAGATACACGTTGCACGTACATTGGTTCCTATTCATGCAGTAGCTACGGTAGTGCTATCAGAGATACACGTTGCACGTACATTGGTTCCTATTCATGCAGTAGCTACTGTAGTGCTATCAGAGATACACGTACATTGGTTCCTATTCATGCAGTAGCTACGGTATTGCTATCAGAGATACAAGTACATTGATTCCTATTCATGCAGTAGCTACTGAATTGTTATCAGAGATACAGGCACATTGGTTCCTATTCATGCAGAAGCTACGGTATTGCTATCAGAGATACACGTTGCACGTACATTGGTTCCTATTCATGCAGAAGCTACTGTATTGCTATCAGAGATACACGTACATTGGTTCCTATTCATGCAGAAGCTACTGTATTGCTATTTGGATATATTTAGGCAGCCTATTTCAAATTCCTCCAGTCGAAATGAGATGTGCATGCTTTAGCGTGGCGTGGGAGTGACCGCTCTTTAACGTACAGAAAAACGTTCTCGCTGAATTCCAATATGTAACTGTATACAATATCATAAATTATCAATATTTTATATTATAACTGGTAGATTTCTGAAGTCTCTCTCTTAGTAATATGTATGATTCATTTAAATGCTTAGTAGCATGTCGGTCGTTTCATTTTACCTTGCCTCCGTTTTCATAACTTATTGATTATTACTTAATCCAGAGGTTACCAAAGTCGATAAATCGATAGTAGATGGTGCGTTCTTGTGCGCAGAGGGGCGGTGGGGTAACCTACTGGTTAAAGCGTCGCTCGTCACGACCCAGATTCGATTCCCCACATGGGTGCAAAGTGTGAAGCCCATTTCTGGTGTTCCCCACCTTGATATTGCTCAGGTTAACGTAACGTCACAATCTCGGTGACACAATTTTCTACTGATCACTCACCTGACAGCGTTAGGTCATCTAGTTCCCAGTAAGTTTTTATGTTAAAACACGCATTGTTGTCAACACATCTAGCTTATGTTGTGAAAATAGCAACAAACTCGTGTGTAACTTCAGAAACCTTCAATTAACCTTTTAAACAACAAATACCCTTTAATGTTCGCTGACATTTGCGAAACCTGGATTCCGTTTGCTGTAACACTGGCAGACGGTCGGGGGACTGGTGTTGGTATCTTCGTAAGCCTATGAATTTCTATCTTCACTTCGTAATCTACTCCATCTATCATTACCAGAGATGAATTTCCTTGGAACAAAGCACTGACAGTACCGTAACCACGGCCGTCAATCCAGACACGAGATGTCCTCCCATAAGCTAGACGTTCCATTTGTCAGACACATTAAAACAACAAAAGTTATGGTTGGTTGCACTCAGGTACACTACACTGTTACCTTTATTAAGTAATGGACTGATCCAAATTGATGGATACCGACTTTATTCAGCATATATACAACAAATTAAGATATTTTAACAAGGATGATTAGTAGTACAAACATGATCTGTTCAGCATATATACAACAAATTAAGGTATTTCAACAAGGATGTTTCGTAGTACAAACATGATCTATTCAGCATACTAAGCGATATGTATGAGAACATATTAAGCTATATAATTAATCACATTATAAACACATGTGGTTCAGGCAGGAAACACAGTCATTATAGTGGCAGTTACCCAAGTCCAACCATGTGTCCTAGGCATCGTAGAGGAAGCCCAACAGTCCGTCGTATCCACCTCTGTATGGGTACTTCAGGGTCTTCTTTGTACAGGACAACAAGGCCGAGCTTTTTGGTCTTCCTCCAAACTGCTTGGGTGAAGTGAAAACAACACCCCTTGACTTCTGCTGCAAGAAACTCCCTCTCTATGGCTCTGATGTCAGCTTAATTTACGGTCTGTCTGCACACTGCAACACATCTCCAACACAAACTCTCCCCTGACTCTGTTCTTGGAGTATGTGTGGCCTTGAAGGAATACTTGAGGATTACCCTTCTCTGACTGCACATATTCTACTCCCTGAAGACCAGATATTTTTTTGAGTGTGAATCCTGACTCCTGCACTTCATTTCATATAGCAGATTTTGTTTATGTTGGAAAATCAATGTGCAAGTATGGGAGTAACTCAATTAGATAGTTACATGGAATCTTAAACGTCGACGAACGGTGCTCCTGGATATCCTTACATTGTTAACATTGACGTGTTCTGTCTGAAGATCTGTTGTATTAAGGAATCTGTTACGTACGGCGGTGTTAATCATGTGCCCATCGTCTCGGACTGTTCTGACTCTGGGGCGACCTGGTCGACGTGCATATTCCACGGGCCCTTTGGCTTGCAATATCTGCCACGGTCTACGAATATCACTCTGATTCACATTAAAGCGGACAGCAACCTGCCGCTGAGTTTGACCAGATTCCAAAAGGCTTAAAGCCTGACCCCTTTCAGAAAGTGTCAAAAAGCGTCTCATTTTAAGCTGCGATTTCAAACAGGTACTTGAACAGTGAATGACAGTGAAAAAGCATCAATACATGTGTGTTGTCCTCCACTTTCCATGGATAGAGCGACTTGCACGTGCAAATGTTTGACATTAAGTAGCAGGTGGATTTCCATATTGAAAATTTGAATAAAAAATGTGCCATTTGTAACAGAATGTATCGGACGTTAAAGAACGCAACAATGACATTTCAACGGCTTGGTGTGTTTTTCCATACTGTTATGAAACATCCAGTTGCATTTATTTCAAACCAAAACGAACAGTTAACAACTTTTAGGAAATGGTGTTACCAATAGCTTGACCATTCATTAATGTCGCCGAGTATATGTATTGAGCAGGAGGTGAAACCTGTTTTTGTCGGGGGCATCCAGGTAATCACCTATGATAGCACCAGTTGCAAATAGGATTCCTCTCTCTAAGTCGAACCCTGCAATAAATGATTGATTTGCAATAAATGATTTGCTGTCCTGTTTGGAGCTAATTTATTCAGATTTAATTTTTTATGTCCGTATATATGTGGCAACGACAATATCAAACACTTACAGACTCTTAACAAAAGAGTGCTCAAGATCTGACATTTCTAAATTCAAAGAAGAATGTTCATGACATTTCTTGTTTTGTGACCACAGAGGTAATTTTACACACTACAAGTAATAGGAGCATATTACTACCACATACTTCACCAAACAGCAATAATCTTTGAAAGTTCTGTTAACTAATTGCACATTATGTCATTGCTTAGAGACCCAGGAACAAATACTAAGGTAAGAAAAATTCCAGTTACTTTAACAGAAACAATCGACATATGTGCCCTGTTGACTTTCATCAAATGATAACATTTTCTGATAACTATATTGTTACCTCAACAACATGGCTGACCCCAGGTATTTGTTATTGAAAATAATTCACAAAACAAAGATCTACCGATGATAAAAACATTAGTTCATCACATCTCTATTTGAGGTATATTGTATGGAAACAAAATACACAAACATAATATGAACCATCTATCCATATAATTGAATGGGATCGTTGTAATAAATTTTTTTGTCAATTTTGTAGTTACTTTTCCACATCACAGATATTAAGATGGAAGACAGCTACTGAAGATTGATAATACACTTTGCTAATGCATTGATAGATTCTTGGAGTCTTCACCCATGACCATTTGGGAGAATAAAAGACTAATATGATTAATAGCAATTAACATACGAAAATATCTGAAAATGTTGAAAGCTGTAAACGGCTGTGAAACATTACGCATCGGCAACTCTAACGTCAATATTCACCAAGAATTTTAATTTATTGCATAAAATGTATTTTATGTAATTCAAAGTAAACTGTTCTGAAGTGAGACGTACAATTTTGGCATACATGTAATATTAAAGCACTTTTTATCAAATCATCCCTAATTCATGTGAAACTATAACTGATAATATAGTTAAGTATACAATATGTTCATCATGCAGTTGGTAATATTTTTCCACAATAAGAAAAGCATGAATGTTATTTTGAAACACAAATTTTGCCACCCCCATTTCCGCGCACCAGTTGTTCAGGACGGTCTATTCGGATCGTATCGTAAAAGTGACAAGAAAACAAACTATCATCAACATGCATTACAGTTATATGTTTCTTATCTATATGTTTAGTGTGGAATCAAGTGATGGTCCTGGAGCAAATGTTCAAAAAAGATACTGAGACAACTTGCATGTGGAGTGTTGATCAACTACTGTTTCCAGGTCACGAGAGCATACGAGGTCAAACAGGTTCTGCGATATCCCAATTATATGGCAAAAAACACAATGTTGTTTTCATATGAGCTATGATTAAACATACTAAATAGTTATTTGGGTTTGAAGGACGAAATATGTCCAAATTTACTGTTACTATTCAACAACGAACGTTTATTGTAAGACAACTCCGGTCTGTGACATCACAGATTTCGCGATCTTAATTTTCGTTTTCCTCTCGCCATACTCAAGTGAAAATGATAAATGAAACACTCGTAGAATGAGAAGTTCGTCAACTTTCGCCAGCGTGTAAACAACAAAGTGGTGTAAACTTTGTTTTTATTAAAACAACAATATTTTATGTAGTGGTTGGACGAAGCGCGCCATGTTTGTTTTTCGTATGTGTACCGGAATGCAACACCGGTTTTATGTGGGTTAGTGTAGAAAATATTGAACCATAACACTTGAATGTTTATAAATCATCTATTATATTCGGCAATTTACGTGACATGACACGTTAGAACAAACGTAATAGTATCATTTGAATAAAAGATGTGATGACATCGAAAATACGATTTGTTTACGGTGAATGTTTTCGAATATTTTTTTCATAAATGCTTTTAATCTGTCGTCGCACTGATATTTGCTGATACAAATATACTAACTCAGTTAAATATGAAAAAAATCGGTAAATTCAGGTAAATTCAAGAAAAGTTACATTTTTATGTTTGCTTTGGCCTTAACCTCTGTTAGTTTGAAAATACCAGGATATTTTTGGATAATAATGTCCATTGTTGTATGTAATATGAATGTGCTAAATATTGATCCAGTTGCCCCTTATTTAACGACACACCAGCTGTTAACCCACCCTCTTTACAACGCCTTATGCTGAAACTAATTCAGCAGGCTAAAGGTTAAAGATTATTACGTGCATCCATATTGTTAGTGATAGAACCAAGCCAGACGATATTGGCAACATATGCATCTCATGGAGGCTTCAGTGTGGCTAATACTGATGTTTCAATAATAGTCTAATTCATCCAAGTGTTCATCTTCTAACTGCTGTGTGGGGGCAGGCATCAAACACCTCTGCAAATTGTGTCAGTGGCGGGTGCTCCTGGAATGGCTCATACTTTCTGGAACGATAGGCGCCATCACATTTCCTGTGCTCGGTTCATATAATTTTAACTTTACCTTTCGCTCAATGGAATCGTCATAGTGAAGGAGAACGGAAACGGATTATCTGCTCATTGTCGGTCATTTATATATGTCAACATTATCTGCTACAACATCCACATCTTTGGACTGTTATGGAAGGTGTAGATCTATAATGGTCCAAGAATTTTATGCATTAATAAATGATGATATCAACTCAACTGGTGATAAGCAACTTTATGTTTCCTACGCTCCAAAAATGTAGGAGATAACTTAAAAACCCTGATGATTACAGATATGCGAAGGTATGGTGTGGAGGTAATGGGTCGATAAGGAATAGAAGGGACTTTGTGTGACAATCAACAAAAGCAAGTTAATTTCGTGTTCAAATGCACAAACGATCACTAAAGGCAACCTGACATTGTATTAAAAAGTTTGTGATTAAAATATTAGAATATAATTGCCTGGCATGCTCGAATCAATCTCCCTATGTTAGGGAGTCTTGTCTACTTCTCTTGCCTGGCCTGGTTAACTCAGGGGTTGAGTTGTAACGACCATATGCATGTCCAAGAATTTTATGTATTAATAAGTATAATGTCTCGGTAGTACCTCCAGTGACCGTTCTTGGGACAATAGGCAATGCCTTCTGGCAGTAATTGTTACCCCGTCCCATACCATTGCAGGCCCATCACCAAATGTGTCACATAACTTTACCCCTATGTTCGGATGATGCTCGAAAGGAAGCCTCGGCCCATGCCAGTCCATGAAATCAAGACTCTGAGTAAATCTTTGGCCATCCGAAAACACCGACCAGATGGGAGCCAACCACGCCTACATTGCCGGAACCTTTGGTTGCTCCTGTGTTGCTGCTGCTAACCATAACAGGCGGACCGGCCAGACACCAGACAGACCAAGAACAGACAGATAAAGGGTAACCACGCCAACTGACGACCGTCCCTGGCGAAGTCTGATCTCTGGAATCGATTCCTGACAGTGACGTCATCAGCGAATCACCTAGTCGATTGACAGTTGCCAAGGCTTAAGGAATAAGGTTTTAAAGGCCTTACAGAGGACGATTGTTGACAGCTGTTGACAGAGATTGAGATGGACCCAGACTGTACGTCGTTGACAGAGACGTGACTGGCGTAAGGTCGCGATCGCCTTTACTGCTGAACGTCAGTTGTGTCTGTCAGTGGCGGGGGCGTATTTGTATGAAGAGGAATTTGTTGGCAGTTGAACACACCACTGGCCTCATACAACACAAATGTTAAGAATTTCTTTGCAACCAGCCACGCCATCTTGTTGGCCCACAACCTCCCCAGACATGGTCCCCCCTACTTGGGATGTCATCGATCGCCTTGTTGGACATCAACCACATCCTCCAACCAACCCTAAAAAACCTCCATTTCCCCACTTCCGCCACAGATGTATAATGACAGTAGGGGTTTTAAAGTGATGCATTTACAACTTGCGTATCTTAAACTACACATTTATTCGTTGATGTATAGGATGTTTATGTCTCGGGGTATCACAGGAACAACTTTGAGTCACACATGTTTCAACTGATGTTATATCTAAAACTTGGATATGTACACAGATGATACGATTTACAGGATAGGCGATTGACCGTTCTGTATAAATGTAGACAAAATACTTTAGAGAGTCAGAAACCATTGTGTCGCTTCTAACAAATATATACGTTTAGTCTTATGTGCCATGCCATACATTATGAAGGAAATAGATTTCAGTTTCACATTCAATCTCCCGCAAAGGAAAAAACAGTAAGTAGAAAAACCCTGCAGGTCTGAGGCAGCTAAGGTTGCTCCGGGAGCATAATCCACCCAACATTCCTGAAAAGTTTGTTTTTTGAGCCAGTTACGGAAATTTGAAAACATTCAACGAAGATTATCGTATATTTATCTCGGATATTGAATGCATCTATCCAAGAATGGAATAGAACAGTATTCATAAAATCTCTTATGTACTCTTTAAGGCAAATGTATGACGTGGCTGTCTGTATATGACTCGTTGTAGATGTTTAATCAAACGCAGTGTGTATGATGAGTTAATTAGGCAGGACCAAAGCGTCAGGACAATGATGAACTTACCGATGGCCACGTGTCCGGAGTTGTCACGACGCATCCTGCTCCGGGTCTGTCAACCCTATCCTCATCCCTAAGGCTTTCTGAAAGGATGCAATGTCCACTTTTGATGCAAAAATACACTGTCTTACAAGTTTTGTCCATCTTACATTTTTGTACACACTCATGAAATCGTAATTGGTGTAATTAACGGTAATCATGGAGATGTCCAAAGATATTTAAGGAAACTGTCTGTACATGCAAACAAGCAAAGCAAGAAAGGTTGGGCACATCACTGGTGGCTGACACCGATTTTCTACAACCTATCATTAAAATATCGACACAGTTCACTATTTGTTACGAGGGAGGAGTGCAGAGGAAGGGACAGCCAGGTGTGCGAGAAAGGATGGAGACGGCACAGCACAGGTTAATGGATCAATAACGTTGTCGGCACTTGCTTCTCTAACACCTGACTGTCCCTTTCTCGGCACTCCTCCCTCGTTAACAAGTAGTGAACTGTGTCAAATTTAAATGATAGTTCGTTAAACAATTTTTTTAATTTTAGAACATAAATTCTGCAAACAAATCACAGAGTTGGTCTGATGTTTTGATTATGATCAGCGTTTCATTGAGTATTTTATGTTTTTTAGTTTTCGAGTTAGATTGTAATTCACCGGTCCGCTTTTGAGCCAAACGGACTATAGAATGTTGATTATATAAGCCATTGTTAATATGTATCTCTTTTGTATATGGGCCTATGGCCTTTCATGCAATAAAAAATTGAAATTGAGAGGAGAAGAGAGGAGAAAGACCGTTCACAAGCCACACTGCCGTCTGCTATGGCCATATCACATGGTCATGGGGATAGGGGAATGATTCATGATACAGCATCGGTCCATAGTTCCAGAAATAAACAATGTCGATAGTTTATATAATATAGTTTTCAAAAAAAGAAACGCATTACCCAGAAATCTGTTGCGAAAATGTTGTATTTTCAAACATGTATAACTCGTCCCCTAATATACTTTAGTACATGACGTTTTACATCTGTTTAGAAGAAGGTAATGCCTATACAACCAAGTGGATAATTGTAGATAATGGAGACGTTGAGCGCGATGGTGACCACGTAGCATTGTCCCGACGTCGGGTCTCCTGGCTCTCAGTCCAATCTCTCTCAACGTGTTCCGTACAGTTTGACCGGATATCGTCCGAAGTCCAGGCACCCTGGCTGCTGTGCTCTCATCCGTGGCAGTACGATCACGCAAATGTAATACTCGGATGTACAACAAAAACCGCAGCAGTGAAGATGTTATATAATTAGGTTCTAACATGTGCCCCGCCGTGATATTGCTGGAATATTGCTAAAAGCGGTGTAAAACCAAACTCAGTCAGTCAGTCTTACATGTGCCCCCCCGTGATATTGCTGGAATATTGCAAAAAGCAGCGTAAAACCAAACTCACTCAGTCAGTCTAACATGTGCCCAGCCGTGATATTGCTGGAATATTGCTAAAAGCGGCGTAAAACCAAACTCAGTCAGTCAGTCTAACATGTGCCCAGCCGTGATATTGCTGGAATATTGCTAAAAGCGGTGTAAAACCAAACTCAGTCAGTCAGTCTTACATGTGCCCCCCCCGTGATATTGCTGGAATATTGCAAAAAGCAGCGTAAAACCAAACTCACTCAGTCAGTCTAACATGTGCCCAGCCGTGATATTGCTGGAATATTGCTAAAAGCGGCGTAAAACCAAACTCAGTCAGTCAGTCTAACATGTGCCCCCCCGTGATATTGCTGGAATATTGCTAAAAGCGTCGTAAAACGAAACTCAGTCAGTCAGTCTAACATGTGCCCCGCCTTGATATTGCTGGAATATTGCTAAAAGCGTCGTAAAACCAAACTCAGTCAGTCAGTCTAACATGTGCACCGCCGTGATATTGCTGGAATATTGCTAAAAGCGGCGTAAAACGAAACTCAGTCAGTCAGTCTAACATGTGCATGATGTGGTGAGCAAAACAACTTTGCAAATCTACGCCCTGGAGTTAATCAATTTTGGTACATGATATAATTATAGGCCAACATTGTATATAACATGTTCATTTTTCTTTTTGCAAAAGATTTACAAAAGAGTAATGAGTATGTGCTTCTTCAGTGAACTTTGCTATATATTTAGTTCTAAGTTTATCATAGGCATTACAAATAAATAGTATATGATATTCATTTTCTATATAATGCTGACCTCTTGTTTTACAAACGGGCATAGTCTTTCGTTATATTCAATTCCATTATACCTGCCACATTCAACCGCAGTATTAAAATTACTGCATCTAAACCTTGATATAGCAATTCTTAAATGCATAGGGATATCACAACACAAATATCTTTCAACATTTAACAAAGTTTTAAACTCCTTATAAAATATACATTTAGGAGATTCACTAATTGATGAGTACCAAGATTGTTTTAAGTTATCTCCTAGCCTTAGCTTGAATAGATACACAAAATATTCCACATTTCTAATTTCTTGGCTTAGCCAGGCATAAACAAATCCATCTTGAACGGGATGATCTAACTTTTGTTACCTAGGTATTATAGCCTAAGCTATCTTATGATCTTAACATTAAATAACATTGATGTGGGAGTCTATTTTGTGGCATATGTATCAGTCTACACCAGAATTCGATCACTCTTGACATGTACAAATGCTGTAATGGGAGTCTACCACACTCGCCAAAAACGACACCACATAATGCAGTTTTTTCACCCTTAAGTATTGTTTACAAAATTAATCTGCACAGCCTCTATTATTTGAAATGACATGTTCCCCAAATTTCAGAGCCATAACAAAGAACAGGCACAACCATTGAATAAAAATTATTAAATAGATCAGTACAAACTATGTTACCAATTTTCCTCTGGAAACCATTTAAAGATCTAGTAGCTTTAGAGGCCTGAGATGCAAGACATGTCTGGGCTTCACTCCACACAAGCATTTGGCTATTAAACATTAAATCCATTTTTGAAATCTCAACCAAACTGAAAATTTGACACGTTATATGGACGTGGCGTTGTCATGTTGAAATGCCAGAGCAAACACATGTGAAATGACTGGGGTCAAACTTTGGCCCCGATACTGTACGGCAGTAAACCTCCCCTGCACGACAATCAACTGAGATCGACTGTTGGCACAAAATGTTCGCCAAACCATAGGTCCTGTAATTCTTGCTCGAGGCGCTACCTTCGATACTAAGGTGGTTCTCAGCTCCGGTCCCTTTGCACGCACCAGCTTGCGAGATGCGAGACGGGGCCCAGCTTACTCCCGGTACCAGATTTCCGGTGACAAGCATATATTCAAGACCTAGTTCTGGTTCCAAATTGCGCGACCGCCAACTATGACTTTACTAGACCGGACCAAGTGTGTGTCCTTTGTCACCGGGTGTACTAAGGTCTCACGAAGTGCCGTGACCTACTTACGTGCCCTATTACGCCACCACTTCAATCGGTCAACTTCACGAACAGATCACAGAGTTATTTTATGGATGTTATTTGTAAGTGCTGATCCTAATCATACAATGGCGATCTATACATAACAATTGATACATATATGCGTTGTCTCAATTCATATTTCATTTTCGAATCCCGAACTATTTCTTATCCGTTTTCCTGTGCACACGAAAGTTTCTGTATTTTGGATTTGGGAGAAATTGGATTTCATTGATCTAATTGTCTCGGATTAATATTGTTGAAATTTAATAAAACAAAAATTGGAAGTATATAATGAATGAATTGTTCATGGACAACAACAACAACAACAACAACAACAACAACAACATAATGTCTATTTGTATTCTGCTGGGTTCCATCCACAAAGGTGCATGCTCAATAGTCACAGATGCGAAGTTCACGGGAGGATATAGAAAACTTTTCATTCTGAAGAGAAAGGCTTTTAGGCTGGTTTTGAATGCCTCAAGGGTGGGGGATTCTTTATCTGTTCTGAGGTAGTGAGTTTCATAACTGAGGTCCTGCTACTTGAAACCGGCTGTTGCAATAGGATTTTAGTCTTCAGTTTGGTACTGCAAGTAGGCGTTGGTTTTCAGACCTTAGACGTCGTGAAGGCCTGTATGGAGAGATCAGTTCTGATAGATAGCTTCATGAACTTGGTATTAGAGGTAATACATGGAAACTGTTACATCACTGTTACACCAATAGCCAATCATTTGTTGCATACCACGATGAGAGGTCAGATATGTACTTGGTCAAACAAGGTGTTGGACAAGGGAGGGTTATATCCTCTTGTTTTTTTCTCATTTTTATTAATGACCTAATTACATCTTTAAGAGAAGCTGGCTGTGGTATCCGTGTCTTTGGTATGGACGTTCTAGCTGTCTTGCTTGCTGACGATACTACACACATAAGCACATCCCCTAATGGCCTACAGGTATCACTGGATATTGTCTCTTCATACGCTTCTAAATGGCGTCTAACATATAACCCATCAAAAAGTAGCATCATCGTTTTTAGCAAAAGAAAAGGCTATGATGTAAACGTCCACCGTAGCATTGGTAACATCCCAATCCCCTTATCAGAATCTACCGTACATGGGGGTGTACTCTTTACAAGTAACCTCTCAACAAAAACTAGAAGTGAAAAGTATTGTCAGAAAACAAGACAGAATGTAAACTCACTTAGATCTATTGGACTGAATGATTCTGGCCTACATCCAATCACTTGTGTTAAAATATGGATCAGAATGATTCTTAAAACTAGTCTCTATGGCTGTGAAGTATTACCAAACATCAACGTCCAACAGGCTGACACCTTTGAACAAACACAAAGATACTTTGCTCGTCTTGTGCAAGGTCTTGATAAGAGGTCATCATCAATATCTACCATTGCAAATTTGGGATTATGGTCACTAACTGGGTATATCGATAAATGTAAACTACTATTTCCTGGGCGACTATGTAACACTGAGTGTAACAACTTTGCAAAACATATCTTTTGTGCTGTTATTGCAACTTCAGTAAAATCTAACAACATCTGTGATGATCTTTTATCAATATCTGAAAAGTATAATCTAAATACATTTGTTGACAATTATATTGCTCAAGGCATATTTCCTCCAAAACGGGTATGGAGAAGAATTGTAAATGCTACTGTACATAGTTATGAAGAACAATTATGGCGATCACAAACTCTCTATCGTTCAAATATGTCATTTTACGCAACAACTCATACTGCACTCTCTTATCATACTTTCTGGCAACTGGCATATAAACACCCTAATTATAAATCTTCCTTGCAATTTTGTGTCAAAATATTATCAAGAGGTAAAATCTCAAAAGAGTGTGCTCTTTGTAATATACAAACATTTGACTATGATTTCCACATGCTTCTTCACTGTGAAAACCTAATACAACAACGAAATGATTTCTTTGCATACTTAATTGATAAACTTGATGTTGAAACTTACGTAATATTTGAAATGCAAGGTGAACAAGATATGTTCGGAGCAGAAAACGACTTTTATAACTCTATAGATTCAACACTATGGGAAACCATACTGTTACGCTTTTCTTTGTATGTATATGACCTGAAACCTCACCTTGTGAACTGTTATACAGAATGATTCTCTTCATGTCATAAATTTCTGCACATATATCTCTAAACATCCAATTGTTAATATTCATGTATGTGTTGTAAAAATATGATGTTTTTGTTTGTAATCTTCGGTAACTACTGGAGGAAATAAAGACTCTCTCTCTCTCTCTCTCTCTCTCTCTCTCTCTCTCTCTCTCTCTCTCTCTCTCTCTCTCTCTCTCTCTCTCTCTCTCTCTCTCTCTCTCTCTCTCTCTCTCTCTCTCTCTCTCTCTCTTCACGATCCTTGTGATCACATGCAGAAGTACATCTTGACACATCATAAGTACCTCTACTATTAATGTCATCATGATGGATTCATCATATTTAACTTAAAACTATGAAATAGTTTCCTCGTTAAACTTCTTTCCTGTCACAGAATGGACTTATATGTTTTTGAAATATATACACAAACGGCATGGACCTTGAGTTGAAATACAGGTAAGACATTTAAGAATGTTTACTGTCCTGTTGTTCTTTTCAGGGGTAGTTTTGTGCGAGGCCAAGAAACAAAGAAAACCTACTTCTTTATCACGTGGTTCAAATTCACGTAGTAGCTACAGTAGTGCTATCAGAGGTACATGTACATTGGTTACTATTCATGCAGTAGCTACTGTATTGCTATCAGAGATACACGTACATTGGTTCCTATTCATGCAGTAGCTACTAAATTGCTATCAGAGATACATGTGCATTGGTTCCTATTCATGCAGTAGCTACTGTATTGCTATCGGAGATATATGTACATTGGTTCCTATCCATGCAGTAGCTACTAAATTGCTATCAGAGATACATGTACATTGGTTCCTATTCATGCAGTAGCGTCTGTAATGCTATCAGACATACATGTACATTGATTCCTATTCATGCAGTAGCTACTGTTTTGCTATCAGAGATGCATGTACATTGGTTCCTATTCATGCAGTAGCTTATGTATTGCTATCAGAGATACCTGCATATTGGTTCCTATTCATGCAGTAACTACTGTAGTGATACCAGAGATACATGTACATTGGTTCCTATTTATGCAGTAGCTACTAAATTGCTATCAGAGATACATGTGCATTGGTTCCTATTCATGCAGTAGCTTATGAATTGTTATCAGAGATACAGGTACATTGGTTCCTATTCATGCAGTAGCTACTGTATTGCTATCAGAGATACATGTACATTGGTTCCTATTCATGCAGTAGCTACGGTATTGCTATCAGAGATACATGTACATTGGTTCCTATCCATGCAGTAGCTACTCTAATGCTGTCACAGATACATGTACCTTGGTTCCTATTCATGCAGTAGCTACTGTATCGCTATCAGAGATATACGTACGTTGGTTCCTATTCATGCAGTAGCTACTGTAGTGCTATCAGAGATACAGGTACATTGGTTCCTATTCATGCAGTAGCTACTCTATTGCTATCAAAGATACACGTACATTGGTTCCTATTCATGCAGTAGCTACTGAATTGCTATCAGAGATACAGGTACATTAGTTCCTATTCATGCAGTAGCTACTGAATTGCTATCAGAGATACAGGTACATTAGTTCCTATTCATGCAGTAGCTACTGAATTGCTATCAGAGATACACGTACATTGGTTCCTATTCATGCAGTAGCTACTGAATTGCTATCAGAGATACTCGTACATTGGTTCCTATTCATGCAGTAGCTACTGTATTGCTATCAGAGATACACGTACATTGGTTCCTATTCATGCAGTAGCTACTGAATTGCTATCAGAGATACACGTACATTGGTTCCTATTCATGCAGTAGCTACTGTAGTGCTATCAGAGATGCACGTACATTGGTTCCTATTCATGCAGTAGCTACTCTATTGCTATCAAAGATACACGTACATTGGTTCCTATTCATGCAGTAGCTACTGAATTGCTATCAGAGATACAGGTACATTAGTTCCTATTCATGCAGTAGCTACTGGATTGCTATCAGAGATACAGGTACATTAGTTCCTATTCATGCAGTAGCTACTGAATTGCTATCAGAGATACACGTACATTGGTTCCTATTCATGCAGTAGCTACTGAATTGCTATCAGAGATACTCGTACATTGGTTCCTATTCATGCAGTAGCTACTGTATTGCTATCAGAGATACACGTACATTGGTTCCTATTCATGCAGTAGCTACTGAATTGCTATCAGAGATACACGTACATTGGTTCCTATTCATGCAGTAGCTACTGTATTGCTATCAGAGATACACGTACATTGGTTCCTATTCATGCAGTAGCTAAAAATTGCTATCAGAGATACACGTACATTGGTTCCTATTCATGCAGTAGCTACTTAATTGATATCAGAGATACACGTACATTGGTTCCTATTCATGCAGTAGCTACTGAATTGCTATCAGAGATACACGTACATTGGTTCCTATTCATGCAGTAGCTACTTAATTGATATCAGAGATACACGTACATTGGTTCCTATTCATGCAGAGGCTACTGTATTTCTATCAGAGATACACGTACATTGGTTCCTATTCATGCAGAAGCTACTGTATTGCTATCAGAGATACTCGTACATTGGTTCCTATTAATGCAGTAGCTTCTGTAGTGTTATCAGAAATTCATGTACACTATAGACACTCTCTTTCACTCCAAAACTAGGCAACATGCAAATTTTGGCGGATTTTCAATGATCGATTGACATATGAACATGATAACATAGTAGCTAAGGACTGTACAGTCAGAGAATTGTATATGTACTAGAACCTGTTCAGCACCGAAAAGCACATCTTCTTAATGGATATATGAAATACAAAGTAGCGGACTGGTATGGTCTGGTTTAACCCTTCTCAAGTATGCAGCAGTTTAGCAGCAATTATAAATTATTCCTATTCTAAAGCTACGTCTCCAGACACTTATACAGCTCTCTGGCAAAGTCAACTCCGAGAATGAGCATCACTCGGTCTGTATGAAGACTACAAACAGCTACTTGAGATGAAACATTATCTCCTGAAAAAGCCCTTAGTAAACTGCAGCTATCATCTCACACTCTACACATTTATACACCGAGATACGGCAGTAAAAGAGGGGAGAGAAGCCATTAAAGATGTATTTATTGTAACAGTATTGACATTAAACACGGAAATATTACTTTATTGTCAAATGTCCTGTATGCAGTAACCTATGATCACAGAATTAAACAGCATACTTTTACATAACTCAATCAGTGTATTATATCTGCAATAATTATCATCTGAAAATAGAAAAGACATCGAAAATCCAAGTTAATGTGTTTGTGAGTCTTTTCAAATGAGAAACCAAGTTAGCTAAATCATGTGTATACATGCTCACTATCGTGTAAATGCCAATATTTTGAATGTAAAAGACAATGAACGTTTCTATCTGTGATGGAAGTATAGATGTACAAATGATATGAATCGGCTTACACAGTCAACCCCTGGTGAAGGGAATCAAAGGATGAATTGAATCAAGTATCGTCCGAAAATTACACAATGCCATTTTAGAAACTGGTCAATTGTAATATGGGATTACATTTCCTCTGCAAAGTACAGATTCTAGTACTTTCTGGGTTCCCGATCACGTTAGTCACCTCTTACGACAAGTATTGGTTGCTGACGATCAATTTTAACCCGGATCTAGACGGGTATGGATTTATCAAGTGAATGTGTAAGCCTGGGACTTTGCTTGTTGAAACGTTCTCTTTAAATGACGACATTCAGTTACATACAATCTTGAGTACGTTTTCCCCCGTGCTGGTTAAGTCAGCAAGCCAGATTTCCATACTGTACATCACCTAAGAGGTACATTCATTTGTTGATGAGTTAATTATGGCCAGTCCTATAGCTAGCCCTCTGTGGGTTGTCCAAGATATTCTATAACTGTGGTTACTCAAAGCCTTCCTGATCTTGGTTGGTTCTTGACGACAATAGTTCGAGCATCGTCCGATGACCATGCGAGACATCCCAGTGCAGATCATGCCAAATACCAGACTTCTGACGAATATAGTTAAAATTAGTTACCCGACGTTGAGCCTTGGAAACGTGTTGAACATCATTAATATGTACTGGTGAAGATATTGCCAGGTCAAAGTGTATTTTGAGTGTTCATCAATTTGACCAGCACGTGTATCATGCAGGATACTCTCCGTGCTGGAGCCGTCGGATGACTATCAACACCTATCTATGCCATATCATTTTGTCATTTTCATTTTCGCTGTTTCGATGACAATGTTTAGACTCTGAGTAAGCGTTGGTTAACGTTTGAGAGACAATAGCCATGGAATTCAAATTCTGAAACTGGTAGGGTCCAAAATAGGGACAACCCCACAACCGCCAGAAGATATTGTGCTACATAGCATCCAGTATGATATTCTAACACGTCCTTTTTTTAACATGCTCCATGTATTGGATGGACGAAAGGGGATTTGTAGCAACAGGAATTGGGCCTACACACAGGAGCTTCAGGCATCTTTCAATTGTGGAGGGTGCAGTTGATACTTATGAAGAGTCTTGGTAAAGATTTGTGGGTTTATATCACACAATTGCTAGTCAGATCTTCACTCAAATCGACACGAAAACCGTCGTATCAACTCTTTGGGAAGAAATATGTCCTTGATGGTTCTGCAACGAAGATAGTTTAACCTCAGCTTACTTTGGTTGTGTTTCCTTGTTGTCCTGCTCTTACAGATCACATTCCTGCGTCAGAGCTTGTATTGTCTGTAAACTTAGTCCAGAACTTTCACTAATTTTTGAAAAATATGTTATGCCGTAATTCTTTTGTATTGCTTGAGGTGGCAATATATTTTGAACAACACAGCACAATGAGGTTTCGATAACTTCGTTTATTGTTCCACTGTCATTGGATACAATTGTTGATTGAAGCTAGGAATCCTGGCTACATTTCGAGAACAACATTATGCACGAATAGAAGGGAAGTATCTCCAGAAAACACGTTTATCGTCATTTGTAATAAGCTCATATTTCTAATTCACAGTCAAAAGAAGACATCTGAAGGCCGTAATTGACATTCATTTTCAAACGGTTTATAGTTGACTATTCCGGGTTATCATGTCAATCAGTATGCATTTAACTCGAACAATTGTTTTCAGGAAAGAAACCCTGAAAGAAATGTTATTTTCTTTTTCATGTTTTCTGACATACACATTTTTTAGGCTTGTCACACGGATGGTTAAAAGTCATATGAAATGTACCTTCTCCAACATAAAAACACGATGACATGCCGTCTTTCATCCCGTTGGAGCCAATCCATATCCCCGGTGCAGACATGGAACGAAAGAGTCCAACCGACCTCACTGTAGAAAAAATGAATAAACTGCTAAGAAAATCATTATCGTGTTGTACTACTGCAGCTTCTGCTGCTACTATTACTATCACGACCACCCAATCTCTCTCCGCTGCATTTAACTTTAATCTGTAAAACATCATTATGATAAGCTTAAGTCTATGATTCAGTACCTCCATATAGCTGGAATATTGCTGAGTGCGGCGTAAAACTAAACTCACTCACTCACTCACTCACTCACTCAGTACCTCAAATAGACTTGGAGGTCACTTGAATGTATTAGCCTCCCTGAGCAAATACATATTTTACTTAAGTAGTTATTGTATGTGATGCATTGCTGATGAACTCAACTTGAGATGTATTCGCAGGGGCAGATACTGACCTCAGAATCCATTTCCTATAGAAGTGGAACATTTCAAGGCGATTGATTTAGTCGTTTCTGTTTGTCACTCAATCTCTTGATCTTTTTGCCTAACAAAGAGGAGGGTTATCATCCTGGACCATTTTGGCACAGATTCCCACCACCTCTTACTCACCTCCTTTACATGGATGACCTTGAACGTCTTACCAATGGAGACTCAACGCTGAAACACCCCAACCCCCCCAGACCCCCCTTGTCGAGTCCTCCAACAATGTCTATGGTTTGTAGTTTGGCGTTCGACTAATATGTCGTTTGGTCCTCCACCAATGTCATTGGCATGTCGTTCGGGCTCGACAAATGCAACATTATTCATCTTAAACATGACAAGATAGAAGAAGGAGGATCAGTAAAGTTACTTGAGTGAAGAGTTACTGATCATCGTGGAAGGTTAGACCTATCTGTACAAAGGGATGCAGGCTAGAGACAAGCTTAACGATCGTACCAAAGTCAAATTTTATATGCTCTGTGCGTCCTCTCATATTCTGTTGGTTTTGTTGATTTGATTAACCAAGAAACTGACAGTGATGACGCCTCCACAAGAAGAATCGTGTTAGCCAATAGACCCTTGCTCCTCCAGTCGCTTAAAGTTGTCAATTCTAATAGGTAACCTTGGTTTGATTAACACGGAGACTCTTCATGACAGAAGTGTACTGAGCATGTTTACACACCTGTATTTGTCTGATGATCCTCTTGTAAAGCATGTCGAAAGCATGAAAAACGAGGCATTCCACAGTTATCAAAAAGGACACATGGATGTTGACAGAATCTCAACGTCATTGTTGATTTTGTTGATGGTTCTTTACGACTAGAAGGTACAGAAATGAGCATCAAACCGGCGAAGTGCCATATCAAATCAGACTCAGCTTTCAAGGGAATGCTCCCTGAACGACCGCTACACCGTTTTCGCGAGTGTGTTGTGGAGAAGAGTCCTTCGCTTCAATGAAATCGGCTGGCCTGAAAAGTGAAAAGGTCACTTCCCACTCGTAGCCATCAATGTATGATTTACGTCAAAATGTAGACATGAATTGTAGATTTTATGAGACCGTCAGACACCATGTGAGTGGATGTCCAGCGTCGCCACAGACACAGTATCCTTCTTTGGAATAGATACTGTCCGAAGTTCGTTGTGCGTGAAGTATCCACGAAAATATACCAAGATTTCACTGGAAAATGGAAATATGAGTTAGGAAGCCCACATGGAAGAAGAGGAGTTGGGGGCAATAAGTTACGCAAGTACAACAGATTAAACATTTTATGAAGCCGAAGCTTACGTTTTAATACACAGTATGCCTCGCCATTTTAGAATTTTTGAAGTGCTCTTGCTAAATTCAGGTGTGGAGTTGCGCCACTGAAGATAGAAACCGGTCGATACACAAATATACCATTAGAGGAAAGAACTTGTTTTAACTGCCAAGATCAAATGGAGGATTAATGCCACGTTTTACTGAAATGCCCACTGTATGCAAATGAGCGAAAACAGCTTCTATCGATTTGTGAAGATACCGAACCCGATTTTATTAGCTTCTGTAATACAAGCAAACTAGATTATATCTTGTCCTCCCCTTTGTATGTTTGTAGCTGCCCAAACCAGCCATTTTATTCTCGTTGCGAGAAGGAATAAATTAAATGTGCATTAATATCTTTAATGCAGTTTTATATGTGTATGTAAATATATTTTAATCTTTTCACTTTTATAATTATTTTACTACCATTTATTATGTAGCAATTTATAACATTTGTATTTCATTCATGTGCATACATATGTAATATAATCATTTTGTGTCTCCCGTAACTCTATCAAGAATGGCTCATTACATGCTTTATTGCCATCGTGTTGTGTGTATATGCTTCTAACTATGTAATGAGGTGAGACTTTAATAAACTATCTGCCTGTCTATCTATCATTAGACACATGATGGCGTGGCCCATTCGTTTTCTTACTGTCTTCGTTATGCTTGTGGTTTTGACCCCGATGTCAATCCATTGTACGACCCAGAATGTGTAGAAGTAAATGGAAAATGACAACTATAAAATTCTTTAGAATAATCCCATATACAGCCTAAGAAATAAATCAGTCAGCAAACCTGATCTTGTCCTTTTTGATGAAACCAATGAAGTATATAGATCATTAAATTTTCTGTGCCTTTTGACAGCAATGTGATTGACACGTAAAACAACACAAATGTGCGGACCTCACCACCGAAATGCCACACTTGAATCACAAGTACACTGTCTTGACGCGGATCAGCATGTGTCCAGGTTCTCCACCGGAGGCACAGCTCTTCTGACACCAATGCAGAAATGGTCCAGTGTTACCCAGTCTCCATATTCTCCAGAAAGTTCTTGGTGGGTTCAACTGGACAGCGTTTCCTGGTAGAAGTCCCATTCGCTGTCTGGGCTGCAAGGGCCTTGAGCTGACGATGAGCTTTACCAGCCTGACTGTGCCAGGATCACCCGAACCCTCTCTGCTGCATATTAATTTTATTCTGTAAAACATAATAATAATAAGTCGTGGTTTGATTAATCTGGAGGCTCTTCATAATATAATTTTATTGTGTCCGTTTGCACACATTTATTCATAGGATGATCCTCTGATGTCAAGATTCATGATGAAAGCGAGAAATCTATTTTAAGCATGCCAAGGTTGCTGACAGAATCTGAAATTTGAGGTTGATTTTGTTGATGGCAATGTACTGCTGGACGGTATTACGATGGGAGTAAACCAGGTGAAGTCCTTCACCAAGTCTGCCCAGAGTCGGTCGTTTGTGGAAAAACTTTCTGAGAAACCATTGTTTCGTGTGTACACGCAGTGTGTAGAACAGAATAGCAATCCAACCGACTCCTTCGCCTGGATGACGTCGGCTGGTCTTAAATGTGAAACTGAGGGCTTCCTTTTTGCTGCTCAAGACCAGTCACTTCCCACTCGCAATCGCATATATGTGATTCTTAAAGAAAATATTAACATGAAATGTCGACTGTGTAATGAATTTGAAGAGACTGCCCAAACTTCTCAGTGGATACCCCGCCTTGGCACAAACATCATATCTTAAACGACATGATGGCGTGTCTCGTTGCTTCTACTTTCGCCATGCCTGTGGCTTTGACTCCGAGGTCAATCCATGGTGCGACTCTGAACATGTCCAAAGCGTCATGGAAAATCCTGCTTGTAAACCTCTTTTGAATAGGCCCATACACAGCCTCTGAAGAATTCAACAAATCTGCTCTTGTTTTTTTTATAAAAGCAATGAATGTATCTATGTTATTGAATTATCTGTCCCTTTTTACAGCAATGTTGTTGGCAAGATTCATGAAAAGCATCCTATATATGCGGACCTCGCCTTTGAAATGTCTCGCTTGCATCCCAAGTATACTGTCGTCAGGCTCCTCATTGTTCTCGGTGCCCTTGGTTGGGTACCTCCTGATCTCTTGGCGCAGATCAGGAGAGTGCCCGGGTTCTCCACCGGGAGCACAGTCCGTCTGACACTCAGGGTAATGCAGAAGGTGGCAGTGTTGGGGTGTCTACATATTCTCCGGAAAGTGTTTGTTGGGTTCGACTAGGCAGCGTTTCCTGGGTGAAGTCCCATTCGCTATTTGGGTTGCATATAGAGGGGGCAAGGGCCCTGAGCTGATGATGAGCCTTACCATCCTGACTGTGCCAGGATCACCCGAACCCTCTCTGCTGCATGTTTTATCTCAATCTGTAAAACATAATAATAATCTTGTGATGCTATAGGGACAAGATAGTTCCATAATGTGCTTGACAAATCTTGAAAATTAGATCCGCAATTCTGTTATTTGTGTGTATGAGTGTAGTTTTATTTGAGTATAGGAGGAGACCAGAAATGGGCTTCATATATATTGTGCAAAGGGAGTCCTTCGGCGTGACACGTTGTCACAAAGCAAAGGGACATAACAAGACTCGTGACAAATGTAAATACAGAATTATCTGAACTAATCACAGCTGCATTCATTTTCTTAATACGTTTGACAACAAAATAAGTAATGTTGGCTCGACTACCATTATACTTCAGCCACTGTTTAAGCAAATCTGCTTCCAGCTGGACAAGGTCACCCCCTGTTGATCTGCAAAATTTCCTAGACCTGTGCCATGACATCGGGGAGGTTTGGTACAGAGCACACACGCGTAACGATGAGTCAAATGTGTATCCGGCCCTGTTGTTGGCAAGACATCTCGCTGCAAGAGAAAGGAAATATACAATCATTTTTTTTCCTGGTAACATTTGATATCTTGCGTGTTGTGGAAACATCAATAATTATACAGAGGTATATACATGTATATGCTATTGAAAAGGGGGATCGAGTTTAATGAGGCCGAAATATCATCTGGAAATAAACGTTTCCCATTTTGGAATCCAAGCTAGGGTTAACTATTAGTGGAGAGCTCCCTCGTACAAGATTTTCAAAGGTACACGAATATCACAGGCCAATGTTTTGTGGTGTATGAGCATCAATGGTATATGTGACCAGCGAGGAGCACAAGGGCCATCATACAGTTGACAAAGATAAATCAACATATGGGAGATAGGGCTTCGCTGATAAAAAGTTGAAAAGGAAATAAACAGTGGAGAGCACAGAGGTGTCCCTGATATAAAGCTTTCAAGGTGAATATCAGGCAGCACAGATGTGGCCGTGATATAATGATTTCATGGTAAATCACATTTAAGAGCACAGATGCCCCTTATATAAAGTTGTAAAGGTAAATAAACATCAGGGAGCAGAGGCATTCCTGATATAAAGTTGTCCGAGGGGCACAGGTGTCCCTGACATAAAGCTTTCAAGGTAAATAGACAACGTCCAGCACAGGCTTCCCTGATATAAAGTTGTCAAGGTAAATAGACAGTGGGGGCCTAGGTTTCCAATGTATCAAGATGTCAAGGTACATAAACAGTGGAGAGCCTGAATTATAAATGTTCCACAATTTCTTGTGCAGACGTCCCTGCAATTGGAATATCAGACACATTTGATCGTGGGTTCGAACCCTAGAGAACTGTTAAGTTTTCCGTACAGTTAACAAGCTGAGACGGTATTACACACAATAGAAGGAACTAAATTAACGTAATGCGGCTTAAATCACATAAGTTTTAGTCAAATCGCATGTTGGTATGGGCACCAAAATCAGTATAGATGGAAACAAGTCTACACATTTCTTAAGACGTAAGTGGAAGACCTCTGAATGTTACCTCTGGTCATGGGTGGCTTGAAGGGTGTTTTATCAGTCCGTCTCGTGGGTCTCCGATTCTTTGGCGCTTGAACTTGCTTTTGACCAGCTGAATGTTTTTCTACCCTTTTGGCGTATTGTTGTCTCTTCGCTTTCAGAGACTGTTTTCGATTTTGAATGTTATTCCCTTTCAGTTTTGTGTCTTTATCGTTGTGTATAGCCTTGTCCAGATGTTCGAGCCTATTTCTATTTGATCTTCCATCTGCTTTTTTCGATTCATGTTTGGTAAGTGTACTGTTGTGTTTTCCGTGTGGTGTCTGTGTGTCCTGTTTGATGACAGTTGACGAAACATCGTTAGCTTCAGGTGGTCCAAATATCATTCTCTGAAGTACAGAATATGTTTTACAGTCTTATATTGTAGACACAATAATGACATGACCATGCCATTATAAAACTATCAATTTCATGATGCATATATTTCTAATGACAATATTCGAATATATATTGTTAACATCTGTTAAAAATACATTTTTTGTGGCTGAAATATACAGTGGCCACATTTATACAACATAATAGTGTTAATCGTATTGCCTTATAATGTTTACATACATATATAATGAACTAATAAGTCGCAGTATTCCAAATGTATCCCCACACCTGAGATTTTTTTTATTTCCCTTTGTTCCCACTACAGGTAGGTATTTTAAGTTGACACAGATGTGCACATACATAATGTAGTCATATATTTGAAGATGTACATGTTTTTCCTTTCAATCAATAGGTAAATAGAACAGACAGACCCCAGATTTGTACATGAGAAGGGGCAAGTGTTAGTAGACACAAGCGACTAAATCTGTTAAATAATCACCCGTATACGTAAGTTACTATATCATAAGCAAGTGCTTATAAATTATAATGAAATAGAAACATTTTGATATTATTTGATACTGCAAATTCCATTGCTGTAAGTGAATATGATTCAAAATGTCTTTTGCTGTGAGCATTTGTATCGCCACTAAAGGTTTTGATTTTATCATGAATTGTTTTGAAATGACCAACCTTGCATGGGTGACAGAGGAAATCTGTTTCAGATAAATAAATATACTGTGGCCTGAGGCATGAAGATATGATGAGCCGTCGACTAAATTTGTCTAAATCCAACATGTTTCTGAGGTATATTTGTACGGTATCACATCCAAATACCAACTAACAATACAATCAAAATCATCTCAACGATTCCAAAGAAGAACAAATTCTGTTTAGGTTCATCTTCGTGAAAAGGACCGATTCAGAGATGGTGTTTGAAAGGAGGTCAAATGTCAGATGTTAAACAAAAAAATGTTACTACCAAAACCCGGACATGTCGTGCTAGCCCTGATACTAGCACGCATTTAATTACTTCCTACATACGGTTAAAAAAGTTAAACTTCTTCAACAAACTCATGCAGGTGTCGTTTTATAGCGCTGCCGACAACTGTGATGGACAGTAAGGTAAAACGTTAGAATTAGAATATGCCGACATCAAAACTGACTTCAGCGCTGACAACGGTACTTGATAGTTTCATCATATTTCTTTCTTTCTTAATGCAATCCCGATATTTATCCTGCGTCCAGAAACAGGCATTGTCATTTAGAAGTCATTTAAACCCACTCACACCACTTATGAGAAATACAATGAGATGATAAAGTATCTTGAGTAAAACTCTGAGTAAAAAAGTATTGCTAAATAATTGAGCAAACGATAAGTACATATATCTCAGGGTATCCGTAGCACCAAGGACACACCGATGGTTGTTCGGTGTGGTGTGTCAATATACTAACAGGGGCTATTATCAAATATATTGTCATTGATTTCTACTTGATTTACAGTCACAAGGGATACATAGCACTTTATTTTTGTGATTGGGAACAATCAGTATACATTGAAAGATAAGACAAACGCAGTAATTATAGAATATTATACTGAGAGAAACAAAGAAAAGAACACATGAAAATTCAAGTGTTTCTTAATATGTTCCAGTTTTCGATTGTCACTGATAAATTTATCTTTTCAGCATGTTTGGTTTAATTGGGAAAATAATTACTACATGTAACATAATATTGTTTACCGACAGACAATTTTCGAAACCGCTGAAACGGGTCTTATAAGTAATTCAACGAACCTTCTTCTGACCGGGGACTATCCTCAAGACCGCTTTAATAGTTCATGAAATGCTAAAGATGATGTCACAAATAACTAGTAAATAGCATTAGCAATAGAACGATGCAGGTCACGTATGTGTCTCATGGAGGCTTCAGTTTGGTTACTACTGATGTTTCAATAATAGTTCTGTTCATCCGAGTGTTGACCTTCTGTCTGCCCACATGGTACGGCAGGTGTAAAGCTGCTGTGTTCTTCTGCAAATTGTGTCAGTGGTGGGTGCTCCTGGAATGACTTATGCTATTCTTGAACGATAGGCGCCATCACATTTTCTGTGCTCGGTTCATATAATTTCAATATTACCTTTCGCCCAATGGAATCTGTTTTGCGTCACAGTAAAGGAAAACTGAAACGGATTATCTACCCATTGTCGGTCATTTAGATATGTCAGGTTATCTGCTACAACATCCACATCTTTGGATTGTTATGGAAGGTGTAGATCTATAATGGTCCAAGAATTTTATGCATTAATAAATGATGATATCAACTCAACTGGTGATAAGCAACTTTATGTTTCCTACGCTCCAAAAATGTAGGAGATAATTGAAAAAAAACCCCTGATGATTACAGATATGCGAAGGTATCGAGTGGAGGTAATGGGTCGATGAAGAATAGGAGGGACTTGGTGTGACATCAATAAAAAAACATAATGTAACATATGTTATATTTGGGATTGCACTTTCTTAGTAAAAAAAAACAAGTTTATTTCATGTTCAAATGCACAAACGACCAATAAGGACAACCTGGCATTGTATTAAAATGTTTGTGATTATTATATAAGATGTTGTATAATAAGTGTATAACTGCCTGGCATGCTCTAACCAATCTCCCAAAGTTAGGGAGTCTTGTCTTCTTCTCTTGCCTGGGTATACAAACTCAGGGGTTGACTTGTAACGACCATGTCCCAGACTTACACTGTCGGGTAAACCTCACGACTCATGGCATTCTGCTGGTGTGAGGTAGACAGGTAAGATACGTGCACAGTGGACTCTAACGTCTAGAAATACAAGACGTGAACAAGCAAGGCGCGCAAACGGCAACCCTACTGACACCAGGATGCTGTCTGGGTAGTACCTCCAGTGACCGTTCTGGGGACAATAGGCAATGGCTTTCTGGCAGAAATTGTTACCCCGTCCCATACCATTGCAGGCCCATCACAAAATGTGTCACATAGCTTTACCCCTATGTTCGGATGATGCTCGAAAGGAAGCCTCGGTCCATGCCAGTCCATGAAATCAAGACTCTGAGTAAATCTTTGGCCATCCGAAAACAGCGAACAGATGGGAGCCAGTCATGGCCACATTGCTGGAACCTTTGGTTGCTACTGTGTTGCTGTTAACCATAACAGACAGACTTGCCAGACACCAGACAGACCAAGAACAGACAGATAAAGGGTAACCACGCCAACTGATGACCGCCCCTGGCGAAGTCTGATCTCTGGAATCGATTCCTGATAGTGACGTCATCAGCGAGTCACTTAGTCGACAGACAGTGGCCAATACTTACGGAATAGGGGTTTAAAGGCCTTACAGAGGACGATTGTTGACAACTGACATCGTCGTCAGAGATTGAGATGAGCCGAGACTGCACGTCGTTGGCAGCGACGTGACTGGCGTAAGGTCGCGATCGTCTTCACTGCTGAACACAGATGTGTCTGTTCAGAGCTGATGGAAGGCAGCTTGTATTCCGGGTTGGTTATGGTTTGGGATATTGACTCTTCAAACACAGAAGTTCAACAGTGGGTCCACCACAACATTCGACATCTACATATGCAATTACATGATAGTGCAGCAACGGCCAGGCAGCATCACAGAGGCGATCGTCAGCCCACCTCCCTATCCGCTGTCCGAGGGTCCAGTCCTCTTACAACAAGAATGCAATGTATACATACTACTGACTGTCAGGCAGCCCTGTATCGTATTACGATCCATGTATGGTCAGCCTGCAATATTCAGCACCTCATCCACAATGTTAAACCTCCCTGGCCGATCAGCCATACTCTAAGGTTAATTAGGGTTAATTGCACACAAGTGACCTGTACATGGCTGTGCTGATGGTCATGATAATAAGCTTTTCTTTAATTGACAGCACTGTAATTTCGATTTAGATAACACAACTGTAAGTTAACTCAGAGAAAGTACATACAAACATGTCTGTACTGCCTGATGAAACCTATATCCCGCCACAGTGCCTACGATACTAGTGCCGAAGGGGAGTACGATGTGTTGGCAGCTGAAAACACCATTTGCCAGAACACAAAATATGCAGAATTTCTTTGCAGCCAGCCACGCCATCTTGTTGGCCTACAAGCTCCCCAGACATGGTCCCCCTACTTGGGATGTCATCGATCGTCTTGTTGGACATCAACCACATCACTTCAACCAACCGTTAAACACTCTATCTCCCCGCTTCCGCAACGGATGTATAATGACATTACGGGGTTTACCATTTTGCTCACCTGTTGCATTACAATTTTAGGTGTGCCCATTGTACGTTGAAAGATTCGTTTTGCTACCCTAACTCACTTCGGGCAACTCTCATGCCAATATTTGTTGCTGTCTGACTGTCATGTTATAAGATGATTTCGTGGAGTGTTCATCTCTACAGTTACAATTTACTTCATGCATCTATCTTCCTTAATTTTATACAGGATTGGTCTAAACCTATGCTGTGGTATCTTTCTGCAGTCAGTTTATGCTTTTGGTTGATGTCAGTTAAAACATCAACAGAATAACACTGTCTTAATGACAATGGATATAATTGTTTTCAGACATAAAAATTACCTCATCATGTATTCCCTATAAACTTCCACTTTAATCATGCTTTTTTTAGCAGTACTACCAACTGTGATAAAACGTGTTTGCAACAGTTTCTGACTTAATATTTATCATATTTCAAACATATTTGTTATGCTTTTTGCTAACATTTCATGTCTTCAAATGAAACTGTTAAGAATAACAAAAAGTCTTGTTCTCACTATTTCGTGCTATTACTAATTACTTAGCAGGCGCCCCAAAATGATATACATTTTCTCGTTGATGTAAAGGATGTTTATGTCTCCTGGTATCACAGGAACAACTTTGAGTCACACATGTTTCATCTGATTAAACTTCAATATATACTCTTTAAAAAAGTAGGGGAACCTGCACTTTCAGTTTGGATAGGAAGTATAAGCGCACATGGAGTGTCATTCTTGATTTTGACGGTTTTCAAGAAGGTCGATAAATCCCCGTAGACCCTCCTGCAACCATCACACTGCTGTTGTCACCAATCAGACACCAATCATCTTTCAAGAGCGATTACTGTACAAACAACCATGGTCATAAAGAAGTGCAAGTGGTGATACACTCTCAGAATATTCATTATTATCATATCAACATTGATATATCTCCCAATGTTTTCAATCGTAACTAAAAAAATGAAGTTCCCCTACTTGTTTTGGATGAGTATATATAAAATGACATATTTCCACAGATGATGTGATTTACAGAATGGACGATACAGCGTTCTGTGTAAATGCAGACAAAATACTTTAGAGAGTCAGAAAACGAATCAAAATCATTATGCTGCATTGTTCTATCTCCAACGAATATTTTATCTTGAAAATTGATTGCCTCTATCCAAGAATGGAATATAATAGTATTTACAAATCGCAATGTTATCATATTTGATCTCTTATGTACTCTTTAAGGCAAATATATGACGTGGTTTTCTGTATATGACTCGTTGTAGGTGTTTAATTAAACGCAGTGTGTATGATGAGTTAATTAGGCAGGACCGAAGCGTCAGGACGATGTGAACTTACCGATGGCCACGTGTCCGGAGTTGTCACGACGTATCCTGCTCCGGATTTGTCAACTCTATCCTCATCCCTAAGGCTTTCTGAAAGGATGCAATGTCCACTTTTGATGCAAAAATACACTCTCTTACAAGTTTTGTCCATCTTACATTTTTGAACACACTCCATGAAATCGTAATTAGTGTAATTAACGGTAATCATGGAGATGTTCAAAGACATTTGAGGAAACTGTCTGTACATGCAAACATCATGATTTGCTGCCAGAATACAAGAGACAATACAAAGGAAAGCAAGCAAGGTTGGGCACATCACTGGTGGCTGACACTAATTTCCTACAACCTGTCAGTTACAGAGTCTTACTTTAAATTCTCGTTCGGTATATCTAAGTGAAAAGTGAAACCAGCCAAGCCTGTAGATTTCGATTCGTTTGACCTTTCAGAAATGTATTATGTATGTTGCTTTTGATTAGGAGAGAGATAAAGAGACACACACAGAGACCGATAGGACGCGACGGGAACGCATGTTTAATGTTTAAAGGTATTTAATGGATTGTTGAAGATTGTTGGAATGTCAATCCTTGGTAATGACGCTGAAGAAACGAAATTGCCACTCATGTGATAATTTGATCTCTGTCCCCTGCCGCATTACCCTGAATAACAGTTATATTGGTTCTCTAAACCCATCCCAAAGCGACTACTCTCCAAGACACAGACAGGCAACTGCTTCTTGTTCTGATGAAGTCTCAACAGTGCTGAAGTGGTGTTTAGGTGGCAATGGAAATACGCAGCCACATGACGTTGACAAATTCCTCCACGGCCCACCCCAATACCCTCACGATATTGTGCAGTCGTGGCATCATGTGTGGTTCATTAGCCGGCTAATGTTTTTGCATGATCAAACGTCAATCAGTTAGGCTTCCCAAAACGTCAAACGTTTTTTGACATTCATGAACTCCACGCATTTTAATGAGATGCACATACACAAACAAATGAACCGATAACAATACCTTCCGGTGATTCACTCATCATAACAATATCGTTCGTGAAAAGTAACAGATATAGCATTAGGTCTTCTATACTCAAACCCGCGTTTTTATCTAGCAGTCGTGTGTCTCCAAATCTTCAATGAATCAAGAGAAGAATTGTGATGATACATTTCCCCTTGCCGGAGACCTGAATACTAAACTCAACTTACTCTGTAATTTCACTGTTGATTTCACTACATCGGTCTGCACATTTTCAAAACCTTTCCTCCACGGCCCCTTCTTGTTCATTTAAGTCAAAATCCACCCTATATACGCTATTGGATGCTCTTTCAGAGACCATAAATATACAGTATATATATTTTGTTTTGACTTAATGTCTTCTGTGTTAAGCTGTGCATTGCTAAAATGGCGTCGTTCGCACTCTGTGTCTTTTTAAATCCAAATATTAAATTATTTTCATTTGACGCTTTTGTTAGACTTAATACCGTAACATCTATTGTTGAACACGTCTGTTTCCCATACAAACTCTATTGCTCTATTTCTTTTGACTATTGCAAGTGCTGTGTTGAATTTTAGAATTATTTCAGTGTTCGTTGTCTTATATTTAGCCAGTTCATCTTCTACATCAATATCATAAAAGGGATTTGCTTGGACTGTTCTCGACAGTCTGAAGTGGTGAATGTAGTGTTCATTGGTAATCATGGCATATTTGTTTTACGTTCATAGGGAAATGAATACAATGACACTTCAGTTAATAGGAATACAGGAACTACACTTTTTCATTATCGTTGACATAGCCCTAAACTGAATAATCTCTGAAGACAAATATATGAGAATGTTAAAGCTTGTGTCCAAAATAATGATGTATCATCAGAAACCTTTGAGAAACCTCCAAGTAAGTGTCAAACAAGGCTTTGTACTGAGCCCCTTCTTATTTCTTTTATAAATGAATTGGACACGCATATCGACAATACTTGTACACACGGCGTACATTACATCCGGATATCTTCCAACTATTTCTGTTGCGTTTTGCTAATGATATTGTCTTAATATCAAACACTATTATTGGCCTGGAAAGGCAAACATATGAACTGGAAAACCCTTGTGAGCAGTCAATCCTGACAGTTAATTTGGATAAAACAAAGGTAGTGGTATTCAAAAAATGATTTATGTGTTCTGGAAGGGGGTCGTTTCTGATGCATTATTATGAGGTGGGAAAGCAGTTGCAATCGCCAACGATTTTGATTGAGGAGATTAGTTTAACGCCGCACTCAGCAATATTCCAGCTATATGGCGGCGGTGTGTAAATAATCGAGTCTTGACCAGACAATCCAGTGATCATCAGCAGGAGCATCGATCTGCGCAATTGGGAACCGATGACATGTGTCAACCAAGCCAGCGAGCCGGACCACCCGATCCCGTTAGTCGCCTCTTACGACAAGCATGGGTTACTGAAGGTTCATTCTAACCCTGACCTTCACGGGTTGATTGAGGGGAACTTGAATGCTGAAAGGTATAGAAGCGATATTTTGCCAACTGCGGCTCTGCCGTTGTAGCAACAGAACGGTCATGGGGAGAGACGCAGGCTTCTCGGGTTGCACAGCAGTATCTTAATAAGTACAGTGTTAATGCGTCACCCTGACCCGCACGCTTTGATTTGTCACATGTTGAAATGGAGCGATGTTTACGACGTAATCCGAATCCCCAAAACAACGCTCTAGGAACTGCCTTCCTCGCATTTGGAATGGTCTTTCCCAGGATTGTCATTGACGTTTACAGGCTTCAGTGAGGCGAAGGTACCAGGAATTCACAAGGTGGACATACTCGTTACTGACCTTACCATACTTTGAAACATTTGTCTTTGCATGCAATAACATTTCAATTCGTGCCCGTGTAAGTCCGAATCCGATTCTGTTTGTTGTTTGTCACAATACCGTTTGCCGTTGAGTATATATTTGTTCATGATTTGTTTAGCAGTGATCCTTGTAAGTGTTAACTGACCCCTTAGATCGCCTTGGTGGTTACATGTAGCTGCTAACAATACAACTCTAAACGTTAACCAAATTTTCTAGTGTAACATTACTCGTACTTCTTGACATGTAGGTATCAGGAGCCCAGCCCCGTGACACGCAGTAATTATAGTATGGGTTCAAACCAAAATATTAAACTCGTAAAGCATGAAATATGAAATACATATGTGAGACCATACAACAACCGTTACCACGCCAAATCTTATAGCCCATTGGGGCACAATGTCTCGAGACACCTCTCCCTGAAGATGGCGAGGGGAACTATTTGTGTCTTGTCACTTGTGAATGTTCACGCTTATAATAAAGTACGTTTACTAGCTATGTCTAATGCGGCCTATTGACTTTCTTATCTTAGGCGTGCGTCTATGTCGTTGAAAACCATTCATATAAAAACAGTGTATCGTTGTAAATGTCAATAGCCAAAAGTATAATATTCACTCTTTCCAAAGTGGTTAGAAGCCTGTGTGGAATTATCCTAGTTAAAATATGATACCCACTATCGGTGACTGGAGATGGTTAACCTTGTCTCTTTTCTCTGGACGAAATAAACTATTAGGGCCATATATCATCATTCATTAACCTATATTTCAAATGATTTATAACAATATATAGAAACCGACATTAAAGATTAAATTAATAAGCTAATGGCTTCAAACTAGGCTATATTTGGGATTAAATATTGATCAAAATCTTGCAAGGAAATATAGATGCAGAATGTCGAAGTTCCCTTTTATTGGTGATGTCTCACAAATTCATAATTAGGATGTAATTGGCAAGGGAATGAATAAATATTTATGTCATGGCAAACTAGACAGAAGAAAGTGAATTGAAAAGTGAGTGTGGCAGGATGCCTCTGCAGTTATCTTATATGACGAGGGCTGTCAAATATTGGTGTAAATTATTCTATATGGACCAATCTCGTCTACCTTATCAGTTTTCCAGGATGCTTCTATCATTAAATGAGGGAGGTAGAATCACTTGGGCTAGTCATATTAAGAATAACCTTTTCAAATATGGATTTGGTTTTGTATGGGTGTCCCAGGAAGTGGGTGATGTTGACATGTTTATTTGTACCTTCAGTCAGAGATTAGCGGATAACCTTAAGCAGGAATGGCATATGCAAGTTGATAATTTGTCAGATTCTTTTTTTATACAAACAGTTTAAATCTCTTTTACAAGTTGAAACATATCTTTTGTCATCCTTATCAGTACAGTTTAAGGTTGTTTTATCCAGATTTAGATGTAGTAACGTTAGAATTGCTGTTAATAATGGAAGATACTCCTCTACATTGTATAGAGATAGGTTGTGCCAGTATTGTTTAAGATAAGGGGAATATTACATTGAGAATGAAGAACAAATATTATTAATCTGTGAACAATATCATCAGTTGCGGCATAATATACTGGGCATATCTACAAGTAATTCTGATACTACACTTGTTAGCTTAACATCAGCTTAAGACTTCAGTCAGTTGAGAAAGATTTCCTTATATTTATATAAGGTCCAGCAAATTATTGACAGGAGTAATGAGTAATTTATATAATTTTTTCATGGTTTTATAATGTATGTATTTTGTACAATGCGCAGAATGTATATGTCAGTATGATTGTATTTTGGGCCAGTGGCCTTTATACTGAATAAATATCTGTCTGTCTGAAATAAAAAAATGGATGCAAATGACACTGGGGACTGCTTTAAATTTAAGATATCTAACAGAATATTTAACTTGATTACTTTGGATGTAGCGAAACAGTCGTAATCAGAAACAGTCAGAAGTGCTGGAATACATAAGCATTATGATTTCATGATTAGGATTTGTTCGTTTCGTTTCTGTAACTTCGTTTAGTTACACTTTCTCAAAAAACCCAAATCGTGACAGACCTGCTCTCTCTATACTTTAGGAATGGGTATCCACTTTTTACCGACAAGAAACAACCCTGCAGTGTCTAAATGTTTGACATTTAATTCTAGTTAGTATCCATATGTCTACTCATGAGATTTATGGCAAAAAGCTTATTTGCTTCTTGTGATTAAACCCATGGGTTTTTTCTATTTGTAATAGACACCTAACTGAGCGTGGAAGGTCATTGGACAACTCTGCTTGGCTTCTATAATGGAAACCTTTTCTGTGTATCTTCGTTTTTCCAATGTCGTACACAAAACTTAGGGAATGGAGCGAAGGCCGATGTATTGGAAGTACAACGTTAGTGTTGTCTGTTGTGGACTCGGCCAACTGCAATCACTCACCCTCCGCCAAACGGGGCAATATAATACGTCATTTATACTAAAGAACAAATGTTTTCTGTGACATACAAACAACAAACAGAATCAGTCAATGTAACTTTTCTTTACTGACGCACATGAAATATTATTATATAGAATGACAAATGTTTTAAGGTATGGTAACGATCAACAGTCCATTAGAACAGCGCACCTTGCGTTTGCAAGTAAGCCACAAGATTGTGTTCACAAGTTCACCCTGTTAATAGCGAGTGTGTCCAGCCTATGTACTGATGCAGTCGTGACAAATTGAGACTACTACACGTCGATGAAGTCGTGGGGAAGATAATTCCATATCCAAGCAAGAATTTGTCGGAGTTCCTGCAGCGATGTTGGAGCAATCGGATTACGTCAGAAACGTCACTCCGTTTCATCGCAGACGTATTCATAGGGTAACAAATCAAGGGCTACTCCAGTGTGTTCTGAACGTGTCTATTTGCAGAGGGCACGTGGTTTCTGATTGTGAAATGCTTCCTCGCAGTGAGGCAGCTAGATCTGCCTTGAGACAGGCGCCGCTTAACGCGATAGTAATACAAGGTTTACCTCACATACTACTTGGGACACTTCGATCGTGTTCTGCAGCCATTGAGCATTAACAAGCATCAGGTGCCCGTTCCACAAAACTCTCGTAGCGCTCTCGTAAGTCAATGTTGCAGTATAGGAGGTACGAATGCTACTGTTTTCCAACCTGAGCTTTATCTCTCTGCTATAACCATAAATAAATTTAGAATTGCACTTTCACAGTTTCGCTGCAGCTTCCATAAACTAGACGTTGAAACTGGCAGATAGATCGATATCCCAAGGAATGAAAGAGTATGCAAAGTTTGTAACACTGGACACGTGGAGACTGAATACCACTTTTTTGCTGACTTGTGAAGTCTATGATAATCTTCGCCAGAGATATATACGCCTTAAATATTCTGAATTGCCAACTCTGGCAAAGTTTAATTTACTCATGTCTTCTCAACAAGAATCGGTCATTAGAAATCTGGCCTGCTACATCTTCCATGCCTCAAATCTTCGCCTCAAAGCTCTGGTATAGTATAAGTACCTTGTAAAAAGTATATGTTACTGTACGGGGACTGGTATATCATCCTTGTCCCTTGCTGTACTTGTACTCGTATTATGTATCATATTATTAAGACGGGTATATTTTCCATCCCTTAAATTTTCTTTCTATCAACTCTTGTATAAAATGTATGTTTAAGCATATATGGAATGCTAGGTCTTCCATGTCATGATGCACTTGTATAAGAGCTCGGTATAACTATGTATCATTGAAAGTGGTCTGATATATCTTCCATGCTCCACATCTCCGACCTTCAAGCACTTGTTTATATACAGTGTAAAACTAATATCTCCATACGATGATACATTTGTACTTTGTTAAACCCATGGATTACTTGATATGGACCGTTCTATTCTCCATGTCTTGATGTCCTTGTTTTGGTATCATTGGATATGGACTGTTATATCCTCTAGGCCTTAAGACTTTGCCTTAAAACTCTAGTATAATAGTATAGATATAGTATTAGGCTCCGTCCGTCCGTCTGTACGTACGTACGTCCGTCCGTCCGTCAGAGTTGGAATATCTTAAGAACCATTGAAGGGATTCTTTTCATATTTGGTACCTAGGTTCATCACACTAAAGGAAAGGTCCCAGTCAGGTTTGGTGACCTTGACCTTCATTTCAAGGTCACAAGGGGACTTAAACGTTTTACCCTTGTCAGCGAGATATCTCAAGAACCTTTCACTGGATTTTCTTCATAGACTTTCAAGACTTACCTTGAATGTTTTTCAATAAGCAATTCTTTATTACTATTTTTGCATATTTCATACACTAAGACATTCATGTCAAGGTCAAAGTGAGTCTTGAAAATATTTCTGCGTTTGAACAACAACAGAGCAAGATATCAAGAGAGGTTGACTGGTCATGTTTTTGTTGACATTTAACTTCATCTTAAATTACGACCTTCACTTCCATGACTTTTTAAGTTTGATTTGATAATTTGCGGCGGGGGATTATGTCACCTTAGTGACAATGCTTGTTATCTTGTAAAACTATATACCACTGTATATGGATTGGTATATCTTCCATGCTCTAAGGCACTCATATAGTGCCCTGTAAAGCTATGCATCACTGTACATGCTGTTACATCTCCCATGCCTTGATACACTTGTATATGGTCTGTTTTATTTTCCATGCTGCAAATCTCCGCCTTTAATGTACCTGTTTATTTATTGTGTAAAACTACTATCTTCATACCCAGATACATTTGTACTTTGTTGAACCCATGTATGGGTATCATTGTAACATGTAGCATTGGATATAGTCTGTTATATCCCCTAGGCCTCAAGAATTTGTCTTGATTACCTTGTAAAATTTTATGCATCATTGTTCGTGGAATGCTATATCTTTCTGGATACACCTATACAAGCATTATGCAAAATCGATTTTATCGTCACATAGCCTTGCTGTACCTGCATAAATTCCCTTACAATGTATGGACCATGTTGTACATAGGGTTGATGGCCCACACCACTGTACCGAATAAAGAGATTTCAACGAGAAAAGTTACGAGATCTTAGGCTTACGAGAGAGTTGTGAAACGGGGCCCTGGACGGTACCGCCATTCTATGTGAGTGATTGAGTGAGATCAAGTTCCTTAGTTGGCAATATTACAGCCATGCAAGTGAGTTATTCATATGTGTAAGGAAGGCTTTTGATTTCTTGCCCTTAGCTACTGTTAGAGGTTAATAATACATTGTGGACCTGTACAGCCTTTTATTAACCTGGTATTACTTTATTGCTATTGAATGAGACCCTGATCTCAGGAGCACAGTTCCCTTGTATGACAAAACCAGACTTAAGATGCAAATACAGCTAAGCTAAACTCAATCGCACAGCCCCAAGTGATGAATGGTGATACGCATTAACTGCACACATTCCTTCCAAGGTCTGTGTGTGTGTGTGTGTGTGTGTGTGTGTGTGTGTTTGTGTTTGTGTGTATTTGTTATGTGTGTGCGTTCGTGCGTGTGTGCGTGCGTGCGTGTGTGTGTGTTTATATGCTGCTCACACTCCATGATCATGTTGTGGCTAACAAGGACCTTTATAAAACATTTCGCGGTGAATGACCGCCTATCTTTAACAACTGAAAGAGGTAATCAAGACCAAGGGAAAGTCAGTAACTCAGGTTTTATGTTAGTAGAATTATGTAATAATACCAAGATGTTTATATGTAATGGAAGGCTAGATTCAGTCAAGGGAGTAGGTAAGGTCACTTGTAAAGATTCCGGTTTAGTTGACTATGTTTTGTCCTCGGGTATGTGCCGTCCATCTTTTAATGAATTTGATATTTCTGAAGTTTCCCATCTGTACTCAGATATACATGGCCCAATTACTTAATTTATCTACTACTACTACTACCACTACTACTACTACTACTACTACTACTACTACTACTACTACTACTACTACTACCATAGCATGCACTAGAAGTGAGCAAATCAACATTAATCCCCTTAAATGACGCAAAACCAAAACATTATGAAAAGGATAATGCAAATGTGTTTGTAAATATTATCAATACAGGGGTTGTCTCAAAGCTGACCTATTTACTGAAATCAACAAAAGGTCACGACGACCCGGCAAGTGTGAGATCGCGCGTCTGCTCACTAAGGCAACGTGTTGCGACCAGAACTGGGATAACTAATATGGAGAATTATACGTGTTACGTGTGCAACATTCGGGGAAAGGCTTCTGTAGCGACCAGAACTGGGATAACTACCATGAAGAATTATACGTGTTGCTTTCAACAAATAGTATGTATTTATTCGACAAACAATTATTAAGATCAAAATCAGCTGCACAAGTCGTGTCCTTTATTTTAACAACTGATTGCAAAAAATGCCAATGGCAGCGCTCCATAGTCGATGTCCGTCATAATAGCTAAATATAGCTGAAAAAAAAAATTGAAGCGTGCAACTGAAACGGAATAGAATTCATTTTACTGTAATTACTCTACTTTGGCATTGCGTGAGTGGGAGTCCCGGTTTACCATAAGGGCGCGACCAATTGTGTTCCTGGTTGTGGGGGCTGGATTTAGGTGTCAGGACTGGATTTAGGTGTCAGGGTTTTTTTCATTCATTCATCCATTTTTTATTCATAACGATACATTCATTGAAAAATGACTGTCTTGCAATATTTAAAGATATAATAAAATGTAGTTAATTATTCCTTTTAACAACATGTGTGTATGCCCACAAATAGAACCAGAAAATATATGATGTGAATGGCACTGAAATTGTTTTTATGGTTTAATAACAATGCTAATGTGTAAAAATATAATAAATTGTATCTAAATATGGGCAATGCTGGCCACTTCTGCACAGTGTTTTATGCATTGATACAGTAAATAGTTTCTTTTAAAATAGCAATGAAAAAAATTAATTATGTCATATCTCAGGCGTGCAGCTCGACCCAGCCCGAGAAACAGTCAAAATAATAAACCTTGGTTTGTGACAGAGTGTAGAATTCTACAAATCAAGAATGTAGAAATTTACAAAGCAAAACGTCGATACTTTAAACAAATCAGCAATTAACAAATGTAATTATCTTATAGAAATCCTCTGTTATCCCTGTATTTGTTATCATCACATTGTTATTCCGCCTTGCCTTGTTAATTAGTCTTGTTGTATACATATCACCTGTTCTCTCCCTGTACCATTCAGACTTGAAAACGATACAAGAACCCGTATCGAAACGTTGTGCTCTAGAATATAAGAAGTTGTCATCCATAAAACTTGTTATACTTGTTCTATTTGACTTTCAACTTCTAATATGCCACTCAAAGAAGTCAAACGTTATTATCGACAAAGTTCAAAAGAATAGAAGAGGTGTCTTGATAAAGAGAAAAAGCAAAACATTCACCTAAAGAATTCTGGAAAATTCTCAATAAACCTAAACAAAACCAAAATTCGGAAATACTCGATATCACTGAATTTTTAAAACATTTTAAGATTCTGAACATAAATGGTGAACACCATGTGGATGACCTGGAAATAAACGAAGAAACTGACGTTTTAGATTATGATGTTAATGTCAATCCTGGATGAAATAGCACAGTCCATTAATAGTCTTAAACGTAGCAAATCTTCAGGGACCAATATAACTGAGAATGATTATCTTATTGATTCGTTTGATGTCTTTTGAAATCTGTCGTTTTTAAAATTTAATATTATCTTCAGGAATATTACCTGATGCATGGCTTTCTGACTCTATACGCTCTAACTACACAGGCAAAGGTGCCAGATTCGATCCTAACGCTTACAGACCCATCACAACACTTGGCTGCTTTGCTACAGTTCTGAATAATAGGTTAAATCTTTTCCTGGATATATTTTATTTTAAATAATATTTTAACTTCTGCGTAAGCTGGATTTAGAAAGAGTAACATATTTGTCTGAAACCATGCTCGTGTAACAAATGTTATATTTAGGATTACTCTTTCAATACAGATTCTAGTACTTTTGTTGGGTTGAGCCTCATCCGGGACATAAGGCTTTTGACGTAAAGATATCACCAATATTATTTATGACTGAGAAATCTGGGCCTTCTAAAATACCTTAAACTTGCCTGCGGTCTTAGACATTCAACCCCAAACTTTATGGTTAATGGGGATTTAGGTAGAATACCATTATCGATTTATACAGCTAAACGGGTAGTTAGTTTCTGACATAAATCTGGATTCTTTCCCAAAATTAACGCAAATTATCTACTTGTTTTCTCATTTGCAATCTGTAGGTAATAATGAACACAATGTCTGGACGATTAATGTAAGGCAAATACTTAACCTTTGTACTCTTCAAAAACAGAAACGCAGGCGTTTTCAGCAGTTCATTTCGATATATTTTGACAGCAATCGTCATTAAGACAATGCCTATGTTTGAATCCCGTTAATCATGTCGTGGTTGTTGTGTATGGCGCGCAAACGCATCTCAAAATGTGTTTGTAAACGTTTGTCATAAAAAATGAAAACGATACATGAAAAGTGCATGCAGAAAACGTTTGTTTTCCATGTAATGCAATGCAGTGTGTCGGAAACATGAGTGAAGACATCGACTGTAAAAGACCAAACCAAGTTCATCATTTCATTACGACATTTACGACGTAAGCGTAAGCGAAATGCCATGATTGAATGCTACTGACCGAAATGGAGGTTTGGAAGCAGGGTAGTCCCAGTCAGCCGTTGCATGACAGTTCAACGTCCACCACAGCCCCATATCACGATTATGAGTATCGACATACCCGCTTCAGTTTGACCCAATATCGTTCAAGAGTGAGTGAGTTTAGTTTTACGCCACTTTTAGCAATATTCCAGCAATATCACGTCGGGTGATACCAGAAATGGGCTTCACACATTGTACCCATGTAGGGAATCGAACCCGGGTCTTCAGCGTGACTAGTATGGGGATCTACCTTCAGTTGTTGGCAATCTAGAGCTTGTGTTTTTTATATTGTATTGTCTTTCATAGTAAAGATGTTTTCATACTAGTTTTACATTTATAACTGTGATATTCTAGTTATTGTACTGTCCTTTGCACACAGGTAAGTATATTATCTAAGTTTGTTTTTATTCATTGATAAATAAACTTTCTTAGTCTCAATATGGCTCGATAGTGTCTGGTCACTGGTCATCGCTGTGCAGTTTATAAGAGATTTCTCTATATTTGGATTGTGTACTTTATGTCTTCATGTTTAGTGTGTATGTATTATTTCTTAGATTCTAAAGTATGTATCATGTTTTGTATGGTAAATATAAACCAAATTAACAATCTGATACATGCAGCAGAAATATGTCTGTGCAAATACTGTACATACATATGTAAGGTTATTACAGCTAATCCTAAACAGCATTCTCATGAGTATGTTTTCTAATCATTGTGTAGGTAAAGACAATGTGTACATATATTTTAGACATCTACCTGTATAAGCTCATGCACCTAACCTTGCATGTGTGAATGGATGTATGTATGATGTGTATGTATGATTAGAATAAATTTAATCTATTAGAGTCGTAATACGCAGATGTAAAATGTTACAAAGTATTGATTTTGTATATGTTTATGTGTGGCAAACCTGTTTCCGGATGTTTATGACGTCAAAGGGCACAGTGCCATACACTCGGTGAAGGTCTTTTATATTTTAATTGGAGAGGGTGTGTGGGAGATCGGGGGTGTCATTGTAAATAATTTTGTTATGCACTCATATGTTGCTTTAAGATTATCTTTTATTATCAACATTAAACATATACAAACCTGTCTAGCGTATTCACTGATATATACTGAGGGAAACAGATAAGGGAACGCGTGAGGGCGCTGGTGTTTCCATATTCTTTTCCGGGTTTCTTTGCAAGATTTGTATTGCACTGTGGGTAAAATCTGTCAGCAGATAAAGGAACACTGCAATCAAGTGGTGTTCCCCTATTTTTTCCTTCAGTATATTTAAAATAGCCTTATTAATTAGTGATTGCATTGATTATATAAGATTGTAGTACTTATTGCTAAACTTCACTTGTATTGTGCTAGAGATGTTGCATTATTTAATACCATGTGTTTGTATCCACAGGGCCTTCTTCGTTACTCCATTTGCCATTATTCTCACATCTGCATACTGTACTTGCCTTTGTGGTGCCTACATGGATATCTACATAGATATTAACGTAAACAAAATTTGATCCAATCGCAATCAAGCACATATCAGTTGTTACAAATTGTAAATACGTTTTAGTTAAGGCATAACTGTTGTCATCTCAGTCCTTCAAGTTTAAGTTAAAACGAGATATATTTATTTGCATGTCAATGTGATTGTTGACTGTAAATCCGACTGACCACTTTTTTCTAAGACACCGCCATATATCGCCCTAAACCAAACATTACACAAACATCTATTGCTGAACTTCTTTTGTAAAATTCTTAGTTTTGTTCTTTCTAAATTGTAACAGGTATTCAACGGTATGAAACACCTGACTGACAAACATTTGACTCACATATGTTTAAGACGTTTGATCACGTGCTGCACGTGTTATATAACTTAGCCATTTCACCTTTACTCGGTATGGGCGGTGGGTTAGCCTTGTGGTTGAAGCGTTCGCTCGTCACGCCAAAGGCCGTGTTCGATTCACCACATGTGCACAATTTGTGAAGCCCTTTTCTGGTGTTCCCCGTCGTTACGTTGCTAGAATATTGCTAAAAGCGGCGTAAAACCCAACTCATTTACTCACTCACTTTACTCGGTATACTGCACAGCAAAAGACACAATCTAACCCAATCTGAATATAGAATAATCATTTCAAGTATGACTCTTATCTTGTGTACAGAAGTTTACATTCTTATTTGAAACACACACACACACACACACACACACACACACACACACACACACACACACACACACACACACACACACACACACACACACACACACACCCACACACACACCCCAGCAACATTTAGATCCTGCACTTTAGTTTTTCGAAAAACTCTGTTTGTGCCGTTGACAATGTCACAGGTACACATATGACACATGAACTGTGCTCCAGATATATACTGTTGAGAGCTCTCAAAGACGATGACGACAGAGACAGGCTTGTTGTCTCACAATCTTTATAAGACAACACTGAGCATGTTGGTAACGCTTCCAGTTGGTTGTGCGAACATTCTAGTCCTCTAACATCGCCCCTGTACCACGAACCAAGTCATGAAAGATTCAGTGCCACAAGCGACTGAACAAGATTGGAGATGATACCCATCGCACTATCTCCAAACAGCTGACCTTCCTGAAGACCAAGTACAAAAAGGGAAGGATAACATTTAATACCTTTTGTCGAGGAGATATGGTCCATATCTTGTGTAGACACATAATGTCATGTTGTACGTCATGATCATGAGTGATTTATGATATAGGGCAACATGTGGGATATAATCGTGACATGAATCAATATCTGCAATAAAAGTTTAATGATAATGTTACTTTTCCTAAACTAGTTTCCAGGGGTCGGCGGGGTAGCCTAGTAGCTATGCGGCGTAAACCTAAGTCCCCACATGGGTCAATCAATCAATCATGTCCCCGGTGTGAATTGCTGGCATGTTTCTAAAAGCGGCGTAATGTAATAACTCTTTTTAAAACAACAACTCCTGTTTCTTGTAACAAATGATCAAATCGATGGATTGAGCATTTACTGAAGGTCATTGACACATGACCCATACAAACCTAGATCAAAATCCATCAGTCCACATTATTATAATTTGATTAACCATATAAAATTAAGAACAATGGTTTTAAAAACAACAACTTATTACATTCGTTTTATCATGATTGATTGAATGAGTATAGGTTTACGCCGCACTCAACAATATTCCTGCTATATGGCGGCGGTCTGTAAATAATCGAGTCTGGACCAGACAATCCAGTGATCAACAGCATGAGGATCGATCAGCGCACTTGGGATACGATGACATGTGTCAACCAAGTCAGCGAGCCTGACCACCCGATCCCGTTAGTCGCGTCTTACGACAAGCATGGGCTACTGAAGATCAATTATAACTCGGATCGTCACGGATCGTTTTACATAACAAACATGTGCAAGAAGTTCTTCAGAGTTGGTAAGCAGTGCATGAATTTCTATAGTTAGCGCACTCCAGCGATATTTCACATAACCAGTTTATCAAGCAGGCCCCTTCTGTGCAGTTTTAAGTAACACATAAACATCCAATGTCAGAACGTGCGGTAACACAAGTCAGTATTACGTTGTGTCACTCGTACAAACCTCACCACAAAGCAACACACAGCAATTTGTGCGAACCGACGCGTGTCCAAAACAAAGTTAACCAAAACATTCCGCAGGCTATTTTTAAGAGAGAAGAGCCGTGTGACACGAACAGTAGGAAAGAACGTTTCAGATAAGAATATTTGGGTGATGAATTTCGTTCGTGGCTGTTGTTTAAAAGTAAAAAAATGTTTGCTCAAACATGCAGTCGTATGGAGAGGGTTGGACAACTGCCCGTGGACAATCTGTCCGTTCAGGGGGACAATTTGACGTTAGTTATCAGAAGTGCAAACATTTAACACTCAAAACAAACGTATAACGTGTCTATTAGATGCAAAGCGACTTCATTTGAATTCTTGATTTTGAATATGACACTGAGGATTGGATAGTTGGAGGGGTCTAACAGCAATCTTCCACGTTTGCATCGATGTTGTGGTGCTGTGGATGGATTACACGTCCTTGTACCTCATTGAGAATGTCAGCAAGTCGCCACACTCATGACAAAGTGGAAGCATGATAGATTTGCCTGTACATTCTATTTGTAATCCATATTCAATTAATATCCCTTATTATTACCCATATGGTGATACGTAGCCAGTGTCGTGTATACTAGGCACATAAAGAAACTGTGCATACAAAATTTAAAATTTAAATTTATCAAACCTGTGTAGACACATAAGGATTTAAACTCAGAGATTAGTGACATGTATCAACATGCATGCAATACGTGGAATACGTTGTTGCGCATGCATTCCGGGAAAGAAAACAGAGCAAATGAATGCACACAATACTGTCACTTTGGAAAGCTCAACCCATGCCCTTGCGATCGTTCACAACATTAAACGGCTATTGAAACGCATAGCATGCCAAGGCTCACGTCTGCACAACGTCATGAGGCCATTGGGATGGTCCGTGGGGGAATGTCTCAACGACAAGTGGCTGCACATTTCCACTGCCACCGGAACACCATTTCTGCACTGGTGAGACGCTACCAGAACACAAATGACGTCATCGATCGGCCACGTTCTGGACGTCCACGTGTAACAACGCCAAGACAGGACATATGGATAAGGGTGACCCATCTTCGCCAAAGGTTTCAGACTGCAGTGATGACTGCCCGAACCATCCCAGGACTTCGCCGTATCCACCCCAACACAGTTCGACAACGTTTACGTTATGTACAGGCCTGTGTCTTGGAGAGGAATCGCTTTGGTGGTGGTTCCGTGATGATTTGGGGTGGAATAACAGCACGCCAAAGAACTCCTTTGGTGATTGTTCAGGGCAACTTAACTGGTGTGGGCTACAAGGATCAGATTCTTCGACCTGTGGCAATTCCTTTTCTGCAACGTCATGGCCCTGGGTTAACATTCCAACAGGACAATGCCCGCCCTCATACGGCAAGGGTTGCTATGGATTTCTTGCAACACCACAACGTTGACTTACTGCCTTGGCCTGCAAATTCACCGGATCTCTCCCCGATAGAGCATGTTTGGGACGAGCTGGATCGACGTCTACGCCGTCTTCCAAATCCGCCAGATAACGTCCTTGACCTTGCAACAGAACTTGAGAGAATCTGGCGTGACATCCCACAAGCCTTCCTTGCACGTTTGATAGGCTCCATGCGTCGTCGATGCACTGCTGTTCTCAATGCCGATGGTGGACATACCCGTTATTGAGCTTGTGACATGGTCGTTTGACCCCTGTCCCGCTTCTGGACTCGTGACGTCATTGTGATTGACTTTTCAATTGAAATTCTCCCGACTTGTTATGGTCTCATGATCCCTCCATTAAAGTTTATATGTACCTTTGACATTGTTATCGTACTTATCAACTGGGATACTATTTTGACAATGCACAGTTTCTTTATGTGGCTGGTATATCATATGTGCACATGTGCACATATCACTTTAGCCTATCAATCATTGATTCTGTATTTCGTCGTCTGTGACGTCATTATACAACTGAACATGACGTCAATGAAGATCGCCGTCACTCTGGTTTACCGTGTTTGACTGCACAAATGTACATGACTAAAATGGAAAATAAAGAAATTAGTACACTCGAACAAGTGTGTCATACGACTTATACGAAACTCGTGCAAAAGTCACACACGTTTCGTACAAGTCGTATGTAATAATCTCTAATCATGACATGTACCATATTTATGTGTTTATGCTTTTCAAATGACCAATCTATTTGCTATTGCATAGGTTTGTGACTGGTTCCATCGATGGGGCGGGACACGTTAATCTTTTCGAGAACACCTAGTATCGTTACTATTTGACAGTGATTAATAACACATGCTCATAACATAGTTGGCAATGTACAAGGACTGCCTTTGACTGAGACCTCCTACGGTAAAGGAGAGGATTCTGTTGGTTTAATAATGTTGTTGATTCGATAATGAAACCCACCTATAGGAGCAGATCTAAAGTCACATGTGTCGTCAAAATTTGTTTTGCCACTGAAACGATTTGAACATGTCTTATATTGTGGTAATTGTCTCTATAGGGTTATAATTACCATGCTAGTTTACTACATACCTACACATCTGCTGGTGGCGTGGCGATATAAAGCATCGCTCATTGACACCAGCATTGTTATCATTTAGATAGCGTCAAAGACCTGCATCAATTTGAGGTATCCTCCCACGCTGATCTTACACGGGGTGTAACAGGAATACCTTACACCCGTACAGGTGTGTGTGTGTGTGTGTGTGTGTGTGTGTGTGTGTGTGTGTGTGTGTGTGTGTGTGTGTGTGTGACATTAAGTTGTAGTACCAATAAATTCGGATTAACTTACTCATATCTGCCTGCGAATCTAGCATTTGAAATAGTCTATCATGAGCCTAATTGCCTTTACAAAATCTATACACTACTAGTTTCACATCATCTATTTTAGAAGACTGAAAGGCATCGGGAAGTTGGAAGAACGTGAAGACCTGACATATTATTGTGTAACAACGTCTTACAACAAGGCAAGTGGTCTCGTGGCTGATATTTTCATTATAAACAACCTAATAAACATAATTAATTCAGCATTTATCCGTGGGGATCCGATGTATGAATACAGGTCCGGCATCCTACGTTTGTGGTAAGGGGCGTCTTAATTGGTGTCCTCTCATTCTGCCTACATCTCATTCTGCCTACAGCTAAAACCAACACACGTCATGGTCTGCTGGTCACAACTGTGTAGGCAGAATGAGAAAGCGATAGATATTACTTGACCCTACCTACCCACAAGAAAAAAATGGAAGAGCTTGATTTTTTTGTGTGTGTCTTCGGTTTTATGTTTGAGTTGTTTTGATAAGCGGAGTGCTTTATTCTTCCTTGTTATATGGACATTCTTATGTGTTTGTTACTTACTGTTTTCTTATTAAATACACAATGCCATTTTAGAAAGTAGTAAATTGTAACATATTGTTACGGTTAATAATTTGCCGTGACAAAAGGTGTAAAAGTCCCCTTTGAATCAGCAAAATAGAACACAGAGTCTAAAATATTCAATAATATATTGAACAAACCATGAGCAATCTACAATGAATGACAACACAGATTTCTAATACAATGCAATTGAGTCACAAATCTAAAACAACTAAAACATATTTCAGTTACTTGAAGACAACTATTCTACAGTTCTCAGAGTTAGAAAAATGTTCACACTCTTTCACTTATACACCAACTCCTTCGTATTGTTACAAATATAGCAGACACAAACAAATTCCTATAAGGTTAAATTTGTTTTGAAATTCTTAATCGATCCGGTGTTCAGGTTCGGTGTCATTCGTCACCCAATGATCTTGATGTAAATACAATGTCATGGATTGTCTGGTCCAAACTCGCTTATTTACTGCCGGCTGTCATATTTTTGAATATTACAACAGGTTAAACAACAAAGACAACAACTAAACCCTACTCCCAAACCCAATGAACAATATAGATATATGTTTGTACCACGACCGGTGAAGTAACATAGGACGGTTTTCGAAACTCGCGCCGGTAACGGGCAATATCGCCATTTCAACCTTATCAAAGTCGTTGCTATAGAACCTCGATCAATACATTTTTAGATCAGCTGATCCGTACTGTTTCGAAAGCACAATCGCAATATCCTGACAGCTGACTGACTGAAGCGGTGGTAAAATATTTACATTACTGACAAATAATTCGTTGAAACTTGCATCATTGCCCCACTTAAAATTTTGGGCCACAGACAAAGTAAAGAAACTTAAGGAACACCGGTAATCACTGGTTGAGCAAGACGTCACAATAACCTTGATTCAGTTCCTCAGTCTGATGCTTCCAAAAGCAGTATCAAACCCAAGGCCATGACCTTGAGAAGGGACACCTTTCTGCCAACCAGAAGCCAGTAAATAATTATCGTCACGCTGTTTCACATCCAATAGCAGCAAATGGTAAATTAAAATGTTAACTGTGATACTGGACAAAAGAGACAACATTTTGTGAAGAACTCATTCTGTTTATCAGTGGTATATTCTATTGTTTGAAGTATACGAATGCTGGGTTTATGTCATGTGATGATTTTAAGTCGTACAAGTTACAATATTCATTGATATAAAACTGCATTGAATGAACATATGTATGTCATGTATGTTAGTGTGTATTGTTATCTGTGTTCTACAAGCATCCACGCGTACCCTGGCATGACGCCCAGCTGACGCAAACCCGACGGGGATTATCCCTTGGCCAGCTGCTGGACAAATGGGAAACCACCTCCACCACGGTGCGATCAATATCGTACACTAGGCTGGCTGTTGTGTTAAAACCATACAGAATCGGAGTATACCAGGGTGTTATATTAAGATCATATTCAATGAATGGGTATCACGATTGTTATATTATGATAGGTATCAATCAAAATATATCAGGGGGATTAGAAAATATCACAGTAATTGACGTAAAATTCCCTTCAACACCTAACTTAATGTATATCATCACAAAGAGTTTTGCTGCGACAATAGAAATACAGTTATACGTATAGTATTATATAAACCTAAATATAAAACAAGGCTATCATTATCATCTCGAGGAAACGTCGCAGTCGAAGAGAACATATTACCACCCATGTTACACAGAGACACCAACATTGTGGTTGGCGATATCATGTTCACGACCAACATCGTAACGTCACACTTGAAATATGACTTTACTGTCTACATTCCTATTGGCAACATCCTTCGCACGAGAATATATTATGTTTTGCAACCCATATTTTTTAAGATACAAGAATCTCCACTGTTCCTGATGCCAGAGGACAGGTGGCGTTAACACCTAGTTGTCCGACTTTGTAAAATGCATTATATTTTTCCAAATTGAAAGATGTCTTTTTGAATGCTTTGCATAAAAATGACTTCGTCAAAACTTGTTATTTATCATATCGTTATATATGTTTAAACCCGAAAGTAGCTGTATATCTCAAAGTTACATGCATAACAGATATATATTCTTACCACTCCTAAATCTTCTGCAATTTTATATCAAATCGAAAACAGGACAGATGAAGTTGTAAGATCTCACGTAACGATGAGTGTCGTATGATGTTGTATATCATTACGCAACAAGGAAATTAACGTACAAACTCAATAACTTACAGACATGTCACCCATCCGCTGCCGCGATCCAACATTTTCTGGTCCATCTGCTGATTGGCTGTTTCTTTTACAGGCGGCTATTGCAAGTCAGGATTACTGCAGTGTGCACATATATCATGGAGTCCAAAGGTTAGAGGGACTCACCACCCCCTCTCGACCCGCCCTTGAGTTTATCATTAACAAAGGACGCGCCTTGTGTGTACTACTTTGCGATAGGGATGTTCTGCTTATTGGTCATTGGTGATTTACCACATAAGTATGATTCTGCTATAATCGTCATGGGATACATGAGCTGTGAAAGCATTTTCAGAAAACTAAACACCCATGTCCTTTCCTCTAGTAAAACACAGATCAAGTTGTTAACATGAAAAATGTAAGTCATCGTTACACGCGATGTGTCACGCTGATCTCCGTGACATTGTGCCACCTTTGTAATAGGGCCATCAATTTTATTAAATATTTCATCGCGAATCAATACTGTATGATTTCTTTATGACGTCGTAACGATTATGAAGCCCACCACGTAATTCTGTCTCGTAAATGTGATTCCATTCATGCTCAATACAGCGTCTGGCTGATTGATCGCAAACACTCACGTTCAACATTGTCGTAAAGGAGGTTTTCATAATGGGAGCTTCGAGACCTTGTATTGAATAATGAAGTGTATTTTAGAAGAAAGTATCTCCATTTCTAGTGTTCATGTTCTCCTACAACATTATTGATAATATTACCTTCAAGACGATAGTTTCATTTTAAGACATTCTGGTTTTCATTTCGTAATTTGTTCTTCATGGAGTTTTCGAGAAATCTCAAACATTTTATGAACATATGTAATGATGAATTATGCACCATCGGTGTAGAACGTTACATAAATCTCCCTCAGTATATGTAACATATTTTGTGAATACACCCTCTGGGATGCAACAGTATAACGGTACATGGCCTTTACCTTTTTGATTCAGATATGATGAAGACCAAGATTAACGGTTGTACATAAAATCAAATATATTACAAAACATTATCTACTGAATCATAATGATAATCAGCACAAAAAAATCCGAATATAATTACTGAATAATGTAACTATGCATCTATGTTAAAACAGATGCTTATAATATTTGAAATTGAATTGTGCATATTTAAATACATATCGATGGAGATAATGTTCATTAATTACCTTAACAAAATATTATTATTTTAGGGGCGTTATCTGCAGCAGGGAAATTATTCTTACATTGTACAATATATTCACAGATGATGGACGTGCAGGAGACTATATGTGTCAAGGTGTCAAGGAGAATGCTTTTGAAACGCTTGCGTTACTTCATGTCGTCAGCTCGGGATTGAGTCAGTGAATGAGTTTAGTTTTACGCCGCACTCAGCAATATTCCTGCTATATGGCGGCGGTCTGTAAATAATCGAGTCTGGACCAGACAATCCAGTGATCCACAGCATGAGCATCGATCTACGCAACTGGGAACCGATGACATGTGTCAACCAAGTCAGCGAGCCTGACCAGCCGATGCCGTTAGTCGCCTCTTACGACAAGCATGGGTTACTGAAGATCAATTCTAACCCGGATCTTCACGGGTGCTTGGGATGGAAATGTAGCCGATTTCTACAGAATAAGTATCGTGTCTATAGTGATGTCTTGAGAGAATACAACTCGTCATAGTCATAGCAACTTGAATGGCTTACACAACTGGTGCTACAGCCTGTGAGAGCATGTCCTTGTGCAGCTGCAGCGACCTCTCCCTCATTGGAACGTGTAGGTTGAGAGGGATCGACAACTACTACGACAGGACAAGAACCTCCCGGTTACGTTAGCTCGTTTGGTTGACACTGGGAACAACAACTAACTGGCTTAAACACCTGGTGTTTTCATGAGCCGTCACTGCTCCGTTTATGTCAGGACAAATGGTGCTCACACCCGATATTGTCAATTTAGTTTCTCGTTTAGGGCGTGTCGCTCCGTCTCCTGCTTCAAGGTAGAACAGACGAATAACCAAATACTAGTTTGTTTTTGAATAACATAACACTTCACAACTCTATGTTTACTATATAAAAGGTAACTTTAATCCTTGAGTATTTAACACAGAAATTCAACGTAGTACTTTCACAAATTTTGACAGGTTCATGACAGATTCCCAGATGCTCTACTGGATCAACAGCTGCGAGGTAAGTCTCCATGTTGTATTCAGTATATATCTTCTATACAATTTTATCGTAATGAGATATAATTACGTTAGTGTTTACTTGTTTAAAGTTGTGTTCTACATTGCCAGTGCTTTCCTGGTTTAGGAATTAATTACAACCTGGTTACGTCATAATGATAGTTTCAAAATCCAAGATACGTCGTCATTGATATGTCTATTTCAACAACATACTCATCTCGCTGTTTGCAGAAGATAATGCATGAATTCTCCAATGGTTGTATGTTTCACTTTCCTACACCTACATGTACAATGCTGAAGTTCTACTCAAATAATAAACATAATCTTTTGTATATCTGGGGAGCCACAATCAAAGACAGCAGATCCTGACAGGACCAAGGGACGCAAGATTACATCGTTAATTGAGGCGAATTATATTAGATCCATGTTTCTCTGCAATTCAGAGCCATCATTATCACTTTTAAATAGCTTCGGCTTTCGGGTCTGTTTTCTTTTGTCAATGACCCAATGATTTGTCATACTTCTTAAAAACACTTTCTACTGATTTCAGCAACCCTTTACACACTCTTTTAGCTAATAAATCGAAACATATAACCGATTTACAGGGATGCATTCATAAACGTTTCACTGCTAATGCCCCATCTGAATCTGTGTTGGCAGATCATCGAGACCAAGTGTCATGTGGCGTTGACGTTGTATATTAACATAAACCAAATGGAACCTACATTTGATTATCACTTCAATAGCAAATTGAAAATTAAAATATGGTATAAAAATTATCTCAGCAAACAATGTTCATTGTCGTATTTGATAAGAGTCCTTGATAAAGGCCGCTTCTTACATAACACGTCAGTCTGACTACTCACTGTATCAACATGGGAGAACATGTTGCGATAAATATGTAATGTAACCTCTCCCATCTTACTGGCATTAAGTAATTATATAATATTCCAAACTGTATTTATTGTCAAAATGAATGTATTTGAAACAGTCAGTCTGCAACACTGAAGTTTCCAGTTCCATGTAAAACTATTGCAAAATATACCGTTACAGTATGATGCCCCAGACAGTCTAGCCTGCAGTCGACCTCTTGCTCATTGACGACAATGCACGTGCATTGATCTTGTGGCTTTGTTCCACCAGGCAGCCTGATCGACTTTCTCCATTGTGCCGCAATGCCGGACCAAGCCCAACCAGCAGCAATTTCCCATTGGACGTCATGTAATATTGATAAAAGCTTCATCGTTATAATCATCTCGTTACGGATCGTGATTGCATTGTTCTTCAGTCTGTTAATACGATTGCCAAACTAACTTTCTCTATATAATAGATACCGATTGTGATATAATATTAGGTTGTATTGTAGCCGAGGGATGCCAACTGCAGGACTGGTTAACGCTATATGCTAAGGAATCCGCACTCGTTGGCACAGATATCGATCGGAGCTTAGGTAGCTGTAATGCCTACCTGTAAGCCGCCCTGGAATGGCCGCGATCGTGAATGAGACTGAGATAGATCGGAATAATACGCTTACCAACTTGCTCCACTTTCGGAATATAGGTCTGTGACACTGATATTAGACGGTATCCCAGTTCCGGCACGCCAATTCTCATTGGTTGAGCCGAAGCCTTGAGTAAAGATAGAAGACAAGCTGGTGGAATTGTTCACAGTGGTAGAATTTCAATTAGAAGGGATGTTTTTTGTACGACAAACGGGCTGTCAACTTTTACTTATTAGACTTATTTGAATCAATACACTTAACTTGTCTGACTATCTTCATATATTATGTGCTAACGATAGTATGGCCCATTGTCTTGAACACACATTCAGACTCAACGGACATTGCCATACGCAGTCATCAGTCTTTATCAAATTCAAATCTCGGTCTCACTGTTAAACTTCAGTGATTAAGTTTGTGAATTGTTCGTTACTACATTGCCTCTTACGTCCAATAGAATCAGCAGATGGTCGACACTTAATGCTTAATATATAAGGACGAATGTTTTTTCGATATCAATTGAAACAATGTTTTAAAACTTTGAACATATATATACTTATGCATTTCATTTTCAAAAGACACTAAATATTTGATCACCAACGAGTGAATGATTAAGCACAGCAGTTCATGTCGTACACAGAGCCACAGCGACATAGTGATCAATTTCACCTGCTTCAATCCTCAGCATCCCCATATCTTTGTCACACGTGAATATCCAAATATTTGCTTAGCGGCTAAATGTATTTCTTTGTTCTGTTCACTATAGTTCTATTGCCATCATATATTCAATGCGGGTGTTACATACCAGAGAATGGAAGTTGGTAGTGAGTGGAGTGTGTTGGAGGGGTTGAAGAGTTGAGACCTTTGAGAAAAAAATTCTATAAATGGAAAAGCATAATGTTTTGTATCCAGAACGACAGAACAGCTCCTAAACGTTGTTTCAATGTGAGCGATACCACTGGAAACTGTTGGTGTGTTAACAATTCTTGCATGTAAAGCGACATAACTGCCAGAAATTATCACCTGCTCAGTCTTCAGTATGTTGATGGATTCCTTTTGGGATTTTGGAAATCCTATATAAATACAATGAAAGTAGATAAAAAGTCCTTGTAGGGATATAGCTATGGTTAATCTTGTTTCCATCTACAAACCGAAAACTACGACCATGATAAAAAGATGTTTGTATAACCGTCGACGATGTTGCTAATGTGGGTAAAACAGTGCACTGAGTCACAACGTGACTGTGACACCGTGCGTCACCACCATTCTATATTTCATGAAATACTGATCACACATTGATAAGTTCAAACTTTACAAACAATGAATCTAGGGCGTGAATAAACTAACTCAGTCTAATTATAAACTGCCCAAGCAATATAATTAAAATCCAATTCTCTTTGTCTGAACACGGCGGTTTAATACAAAGACGTACCAGTGTCAGTCAGACACCTTAGCATACGCCAAACTCTATGGAATCAATAGAAAGGACCAATCACATCGCTGCTTCACGTCACGTGCTGCGTCTACGAGGAAGTTTCCATTGTAGTGCAATGTGCAACCGAACTGTACTCCTCCCAGTACAGGTGAGCTGTCTGCGAGCGTCAATTATTCATCTGAGTGTGCACGGCTGAATGAAACTGCTCAACCGGGGAGCAACCTTTGCCTATTGAGCATGCGCGGGCATCGTTAGTTGTCGATAGCAGCAACCCTGACCATGGTTCCATGTGACAGGGCATGTCCATTTCACTGCGACAGACTCTGACATAGACTTCAGGTGATGGATTTCTAACTTTCACACCAGGTGAGAAGCATGATCAGTATTCTATTTCAAGTTTTCGTTATTTTTTAAAGTATATTTTACATTTATGGTGTCGTATTAACGAGAAAAGATCTCAATGTATCGATTTTAAGTCATGGGTTTAGCCTAGGGGCGCGCGTCGCAAACGTCGCGATTTTGTTGTATGTTTCAGGTGAAATGAACAAGCTTTGTCTGTCGTGTATGTCTGTCAGGCAGTAGAGTGATGAAGTGTGTGTATCTATCTCCCTCTACCTGGCAGACATGTGTGATGTATTGGTAGGCCGATGTTTATATTGCCGAGGGTTCCCACAGGTGTTACTCGAGTAGGATGAATTCCATTATTAATTACAGCTGCATCTCATGAAAATAATAGCAATAAAGATACATTTACCATCAACAGTATTTAACCTGGCATATGAAATCACAAATAGAGCGTACTAAACAGCCGTTGTTTGATGCAGGATACTGCTATACCGGATACCGGATTATACCGAAGGTATCACTTACCCAATAACGCGCGTGTGCGTTGCTGTTTTCATTTCAACACATATTTTACTGTTTTATTTCTCTCGAAATTCCATTGTTCTGAATGAGTGAGTGAGTGAGTTTAGTTTTACGCCGCTTTTAGCAATATTCCCGAAACATCACGTCGGGGGACACCAGAAATGGGCTTCACACATTGTACCCATGTGGGAAATCAAACCCGTGCCTTCGGCGTGACGAGCTAACGCCTTAACCATTTGGCTACCCCACCACCCCTCATTGTTCCGTATAAAGGCACGAAAATAACGTGATAAGATCTGTATACATTCATTATGCATTTAAAAGAGAACCTGAATGGAAGCTATTTTTAAAAAATCGGTATGTTCCCACTCTGACGTTTCGTGTTATACCATCATCAAATATAGGCATCAATTCATTAACTGACACGAATGCATTTCCAGAGGTGCAGCTCAGCAATAAGTAAAGGCAACGTGATTGTTTGAAACCTTCCAAATGAATTCTAAATTACTGATGTACATGTGATGACAAATTTCTCCTGATGTTGACACGGCATTATATACATATATATGTGCGGAACATCTTTGTGCAATTACCTAAATCAAATTTAGGTATCATCTATACTGAAGTGGAAATATGTTCATATTTCTTGGACCACGTACTATATGATAACTCACGGCATCATTGGGTAAATGTGTTCAGTGTGGAGGACTGATTGTTCCTGGAACTGATCAAATATGCCTTTGTTCACATTGTGGTCAATATTCTTTGAACCTAAGAGCGTGCAAATCACGTTCTTGTGATTTGGTCGATTGCTCAGTGATTACAACTATTCCCATTGAACCTTTGCCCTTACTTCGCTCAATATTAGTTTCTTCTTTGTCAATCTTGTAATCCATCGATATAATACGAGAGCGGAGTTATATGGTCTGGTCTCTGTACAGACGTCATTACCTCAGGCAAGTGAGAGAAACAGAGCAAACACAATTTATCGAAAGTTTATGTTGAATTAAACAAACAATTAAAAATCAACATTGTATTAAGTTATCGAAAGTGCAATAATCGATTAATGAGTTCTAAGTGCGTCTAAATAATATATATTCACGTGGATATTATCCTAGAAATACGTATTGTTATGTTTATTGTTATTATTTGCCGCTTGCGTTACATTAGTTAATGATACATTAACGTTATGAAACTGCACATTTAAGTCAAATATACTTGATCGAAATTGTTTGCATAAATGACTACCTGGACATTTCAAGACATGGCAAATGCTATTGATCCGTTCCACGCTGGCCTATGTGCATGAAGGCTAATCCAAAGTAGACTAATGTAATCCCGCTATATTTCATTACATTATTTCAATCATGTAATCAGCTGTTCTGGGGCCGAGCTCACATACGAGAGCCATACATTAGTCTGAGTGCTGGCTTATGGCGGTATTTCCAGATCCTCCTTCCCGGGACGTGTGCTGTACCAAAGCCTAAGTTCCAGCATGTTCGTGATGGCAACAATGACATTGTTCAGTCGCTATCTGCCGAGTATCGAGTTTCACTTGGGCCCAGAGTCTGACTGCATATGATGCAACACTGATTGGCTGATGTAAACATGTTGCAAGATTAGACGGCATCTAACTTTTGAAACAGACTGGATTTTCTCTAATGACATGACGTCTATAATTTACTTAATATAAAACTTCATTGATGGAGCAAAAGCACTCTCGATCAACTGAGAAACAGATTCCAATGGGCGTAAACTAATGTTGACCATTATGAATGGATAATTGAAATACCAACAATTCGCGGAAGGATAACCATGCTACCTGTATCACCGACCAATCATACAATATGCAGAAAAAAGTTAGTGTTTGTTTGTTGCCTAACGCAACACATCAATACTTCTGCAAAGAAACTTTAAATCGTTATATCTACGAACCGTTGTCACGTTACGTCAAAGCGCTCAATTTCGTGTAGGAATATCAAGGTGAAATCTCCTGTGTTTATTCAAGGGATATGTCAAGGAGGCTCTATAGGTCGGGCCATTTTGCATTGCTACTTTCACGTTAACCGTACTGGTCGTGTCCCGAGATTGGTGCTGGAGCTATCATCCATCGGTTTGCTTTGTTCATATCCCTTGTTAATAGATGTCCGTGCTTTCTCTGTTATATACTGTTGTGACGACAATTGTATCCAATCACTAATCTCATGGAGAGAGTGGATATTAAGTAATTGTAATGGAGTAAGGCAGAGTTCCTTCATGACGCATATTTAAACCATTCATTTATCCATATAAACTAGTATAATCTTATAGATACTTTATTTATATTTGTCCTTGTTCAAAGTTTACTTACATATAGTGTTTTGTGTTTTGAAGAATTAGGAAAACTCTTATTTCTTTCCTTTCAATCAGACAACCATGGTCACACATAATGTATGAACATTCAGTAATTCGCCAACATACGGCGAATAACACTTAGATGATCATTCCTTGTGGAAGGTAATCACAATCACTCTCGTGCCTCATGAAACACAACTTAGTCTAGTTTTCTCAAAGGAACCTTATTCTCACATACAAGTAATTGAAGCACGTAATAACTTCAGAAATATCCCCTACAGCTACTAAACAGCCAGAACTGTTTAGGTCTGACGCGACCTGTGTTTCCCGACGCCTCTGCGATCAAGGGAGCAATGGTCCTTCCAAACCCAAAGGGATCAAGGGATTTGTAAACAACCTTTAATAAGCGTCCATATCTCCAAAGGATTAACACAGTTATACCACTGTGATTTAAAATGTGCCATGTTGTGATCTAGTTCCTTCTATGTAGTATCACGTTCCTATGTAAGGCGCGGTTATTTTCACGCTATGGGTTTCTCTCTATTCTGCCTTGAGTGAGTCGTGTTTCAAGAAGCTTAAATGCTAAAGTTGAAATCCTACTTGGTTCAGAACAGAACTAAACTGGACACATTCAAAGTTTTGATAATTCACATAAATTGTGACATGTATGAAAATTAAATCATTCCCTTTCAGAACTAGTTTGATTAATATATCTTGTGTCCTGAGGAAACTAGTTCATTTACGATCTGTAAGTTGTTACGCGTTGATTTAAGTATTGAAACAATTACCCAGACATTTCCAGTTCAGTGAGACCCGCGAAGATCCGGGTTAAATTTGATCTTCAGTAACCCATGCTTGTCGTAAGAGGCGACTAACGGGATCGTGTGGTCTGGGTCGCTGACTTGGTTGACACGTGTCATCGTATCCCATTTGAGCAGATGGATGCGCATGCTGATGGTCACTGGATTGTCTGGTCCAGATTCGATTAATTACTGACGGCTGCTATATAGCTGGATTATTGCTGAGTGCGGCGTAAAACTAAACTCACTCACTTTCAGTTCAGTGTGAAACAAACAAACAATGCATCATATAATTAAATGCGTTCACAAAGTATTGCAAATAAAAGTCTGTAGATTTGAGTGGTAAACTGTATTATTAGTCAGTGATAATAATAACCGCCTTGCAGCAGCAGTGGTCAAGCTTCCAAAATATACCTTGGCTGAAAGTAATGATCTTCCCACAATGGCTAGTCTTTATATAATGTGACAGGCGCGTGTCAACTTGGTAGCCCGTATCCTATACTGGACTAGTCTGTGCTAGAAGATTCCAGATTACACGTGACTTCAAAATTATCCCAATGTATGGAGAAATATATCCCCGACAACTAATTCTTGGGTAAACACAATGTCATGAACTTATGCTGAATCTTGACAGGAACAGAGAATATACAAATATTTAACAATGAATTACACTGCGAAGTACCAAAATGACTTGTTGTGTGATCAACACTATGAAGCAGTTGATAAGAAGGATATCTGAACCTCCATTCACAGACATCCAAAGATTGTATGTTGGGAAATACCTGACACTATAATCATGGTAGTATAAACTGTGAACATGAAAATAGGAATCTGAAACTAAAACATTATTGTACGTGTCAAGTGCTGACATGTCAGTCTGTAGTCAGGGACATTGAAGATAATGGTTATAGATTTCACATTATATTGCTGGAGAAATGACTTTATTGCTTTAAATGCGTTTTATTGCTGTTCAGGGAGACACAAATGCGTTTCGTGAAACAATTCTCAATTTCCAAATTGGTAATTGTGAAAAAAACAGAACATCTCAACTTAAATTTGATATGATACTTGATGTTTATCAAATTGTTAATTTGAGAAACCGTACATTCATATAATGAATACTGTACGAGTTCTGATGTGTTTCAGTAACAACATGTCGAAGAGAATAACATACTATTTAGTTTCGTTTTCTTGCACCTAGCTCAATTTCTTACAAGTTTTCTTGATATAATATTCGATACCTTGAAAATCAGGAAATGGTATATAAATGATGACAAGTTGCATCAAACATATGTATTTTACTTTCCTGTGGCAATAAACCCTCCTTGAAAGGCAATTGACAATGAAAATATATCGATGAAGATCACACCTTTAGCTGGAGAAGGATAAGTTAGATTGATATTGTTAGCCCCTGTCACTGACATGAATGGGACAAGACGCCTGTAGGAATTGTTGAACCCGAGATTCGAGTATAAAATATTCATTTAGACACATCAATTCCAAGCTGGCTTAGCGAGGATAGTTCCTTGTCCTGGTGGCAACTGAAGCCAATATCCCCGCTAATACCTGCCAGTGTGCTGAACTAGCTTCATCTTGCGTTCCTCAGGGATGCCGTCTACGTCACTGCCTGTTGATGGCTCACGCCATTACTGTCACCTCATTTGACGTTGTCTGTGAGACTGAAATATTTGTCAATAGTTGTATAGCGATAGGACTCATTCACATGCATGTTTATTATAATCGTAATGGTAATGATATTTGTTTTATTGTCAGTAACAACTACAAGTAGGTTTCATGCGGAGGGCACGAGTGACTCAATCAACTAGGGCAACAAACACGACACGATGAGTTGCCTCCCTTAGCCGTGCCAGGATGCTATGACCATAAGTTCGAATTCACGATTCGTCTTGAAGTTTATCCCTTCTTTGTCAGGATCGTATCCTTCCTCGGAGATGACGTTATCGAGATAACCCCGCATCAAAAACACCATTCTGAAATACTGAGTTGACAAATCATTTTGAAACTGAAATCCTTTTAAAGTGGCGCCACTCACTAAAAAGTAGATGGAAAATCCAAATCATATGGACAGATCATTTCTCCTCTTTAGCGTGAGGTGAAGAACATAGGGTGGCGTTTTCCCTTGATAGTGTCAAACAGGTGACTATGGGATAAATCATTACCTGTCAATACACGCAATACGGCGGTGGTGTCGCTGATGAAATAAATTGCTATTGGGTTTTGTAAAAAGTGAATCGATTTCCAGCAACGCGTTTGGCATTTAGATAAAATTGACAAAATACATTTATTCTTTGCATGCACAAACCAGTTTGTGTGGAGTTATCATTGCCATCGAAGAGTATCTACCAGAAGTCTGAGATATCACATTGCGTAATGTTATATCAAAATCAATTCTATCCGGTCATAAGGATGAACGTCCCTTTGACATTTAGATACGGTGACTGCGATCCTTGTCAATCTCTTTCATATTTTGGATGAAAAATACATTTGATGATAATCACAACCCGCCAGATGTCAAATTAAAGTTATAAAAGCGGTGTAATATTTCGGACTATGTTTTTTTCCAAACGTAACCTTTGAAGCCTTTGACATCGAAGGTCAGGGCACATCTTGAACTTTCCATCGAAGGTCATTACACATTTTGAACAACATTTTTTAATACTGCCATGTTATCTCCTGCCTCATGTCGCCGTTCTAATTATGTTTTGTTCAAATCTGTTTGATTCAGTTTCTCAGTTTCCACTATATAATCCGATCAAAAGTAAATAGTATATTCAAAGTCCATGCAGAAAGCATCCATTTTATTTCAACGTGTAGTTAGTTATAGCATGTAAACGTTTTGAAAGCCATGCCTAATTGTCCTATTTGTAACGTAAGAATATACAATATTCTTTACATACATTCTATTTACTTTTATATTTGGCAGAAAGGGAATTTCACGGGAAAGATATTTTCAGAAAATACGTAAGCTTTAAGAATTGTTTCTCAATCACGTCCTCAGTCTCCCCCTGGAGGTCTTTGAAAGCACGGCTTACTGGCTTCAATCATCAGGTGGTTTCTCTGTAAACTGCTGCTTCACTTAAGTAACGTGCGCTAATTCATTGCAGCACAATCAATACTGTAGCACTGGGCTACAGGTCCCACTGCAGGAGCTCCACAGAACAAGCCTGAGTCCTGCTATACAGATAACAGACAGCCATTCAGATTCAAGTTTAATGAAATCGCCCATGTGTAAATCTGCAAATCTGGAGGGGGTGAAATATCACTTTTCTTCGTGAATAATTGATCAGATAATATTGCCAAATTTCCTTCACGTTTCCACAACTCATTTGATCTGAAAGTGATGGCTGATTAAAAGTAACCAACATAATTTATCTCTATCATACCTTTTCGAAGTTGATACTGTTCTATTTTTCGAAATCAAGGAAACAATGATTGGAACAAATGATTCCTGTCAAATGGACTGTAAAGCTTTTCTATCAAATGTATTATGATATTCACATGATCTGAATGTAAGCATGGCGAACTTAAAGCGTAAACACGATGATGGCGTTATAGGGGCGGATACAGGATTTTGGAGAAGGGGTGTGCACATAAATAATGAAGTCAAAAGGTTGGGGGGAAATGCACCCCAGGGATCCGCCCCTGCGTTATGCGTCTTGTTTCCGTGCATTGCTAACACTGTAAACTGATACAAACTAATTATGCTTGCCGAATAAAATCTTTTTAAATTCGATTTAGATTTAAACCAATTTCTGCAGCAATGTTGCACCAAACCCAATTAATATTGCCTTTCCGCTGCTAATACCCAATGGGAGATGTCATCCAGTCTCTAAAAAATAATCAAATAATGTTAAAACATTCCACAAAAAATTGTCAGCGAAGAGCATTAACGAGACTACGAATCTCGTTTGAAGCTAAGCCTCGGTGTCACCCTGGAAAATGACCGTTATTACTCGCAGAGTTCTTGATTTGACTTTTGCATGAGCTTGGTTGATATTGAAAGTCTGGAATGGGATCTTTGACTTGACATCTTACACGCTGGGGCTTGTTTTTTTCTTCTCGTAGTTCACTCGGATCAATAGGAAAATGACTCTTTCGGTGGGGAAATTATTGAGCGAGAAACAAGTATTTTCTGTAAGGGGGACGTTACACTTGTTACCAACTCACTGTAAGACTAGCAAACGTGACTGTTATAATTGAGGCAAAAAGATCAATGCCCAATGCCGGTGACACCATCTAATGAGAGCTTAAGGACAGGAATAGCTACTTTAGACCGGAACATGAAGCCATTTCTCTATGCAAAGCGTTGTGTGAAAATTGGAACATGACTGTGAAAACGAATTTCATAAGGGTAAAAGACTTTTCATTAATGTGTTTTGTTATGATCAAACTTTCTTTGTTTAGCGTTGTATCCTGGTACACCAACCTGAACTGCAATGCCCACAGTCTGTGATGCTGTCTGTGAACTGACATGGAGCATGTGGAAGTGATTAGGGATTAGGCCGCAGGGGCTTGTGTAGACAACATGATATCCTTGGGTTTTAGTATTATAGTGTTTGATACATAGAATATGTAAATTATTTATGTTCGTACAGACTCCGTCCTTCGTATTCTGATGGGGCGGTGGGGTAGCCTTGTGGTTAAAGCGTTCGCTCGTCACGCCGAAGGCCCGGATTCGATTCCCCACATGGGTACAACTTGTGAAGCCCATTTCTGGTGTGCCCCGCCGTGATATTGCTGGAATATTGCTAAAAAGGGCGTAAAACCATACTCAGCTCAGCTCAGCTCGTATTCTGATTGTGCATGCATGAGTGACGAGGCAAAGCATAACTTCAGCAATGACGGTAGGGTTGGAGTATGAGATGATGGTTGGGGGGACGGGTACTAAGAATACAGAATCGACCTCGGATCTTCGGGAGGAGGATTTATCCTCCCCCACCGTCTCATGTTCAGCTAACTGCTATTCGTGCCTTCGTTGTCTACAAAAGTAAATACTATTGATATTAATTTTGATACAATCAAAAGTAATGATGAAGTGATCATTAAATCAATAATCTATACTAATCCCCGAGAAGAAAATAATAATGGTGTTGTATTTGTAGGTTATCTTTGTGGTTACGTATATCAGCGTAACAGTTTTGGCTCTTTGACATAAACAGCGGTAATAATACAGAAGTGTGGTTAATCAATTTCATGTGAAAGATGCAAATCCCTTCTGAATCCCAGGGATTGTATGTATCTGTAAATCAGAGCAATAACATGCATCACTGTCTAATTTCCTCAGCAGTCGTTGTCCGGCTGATCCCAAGAGACAACAGAAGGTTGGCATCAGAGCCAAATTGGTGAGACCTGATTAACATCCGAGTCAATTATCACTGCCCAGACAAACATGGCAGTGTCAGCTGTAGTCACTGGTGAACGACATTCATTCCAGTCAGTAATTGATAGTATTTGCTCTATGTAATTTACAAAACGTTTCATGTCTAAGTACACAGACTTGCGATGTTCTCGTTGGTAGATACGGGCCATTACTTCAGACATTGATATAGTAACCTATTGACCGTGTAAGTGAATTGCGTTGATAGATACACAGACTACAAATACCACACTGGATTGCATTGCATGCTCTGGTAAGACTCGTTGAATGCAAACATACTTGGAAATGTATTGTATTACATGACGGTCACTGCCAGCAACTTCTCCAAATGCCAAACACATTCCTAAAGTAATGAAAGAGTTTGCAATATTTGCTAAAACGCCTGGAACAATATCCTTCATATGTGAATAGATTCAGACAACGCGTGCATATGTCCTGGCAATGCTTTGTCTTTTCTTTATCATTCTATGGAATGTTTTGAAGTAATAAAGGAACCTTACCCATTTATTCCATTTTTTATGTCAATTTCCGCGAACGTAGATGATTAAAGTGACATGAAAATGACATGATCTCGATATGATAAAGTGCCATGTGATATTGATTAGCTGATCAACGTTAACAGCAATTGGATACACGAGGGTTGAAATAGACAACAGCTGTTTGCCTACCCAGCGGACAGAAACGTCGTCATTGTTCCCGTCATCTCCTCAGTAATTGTGTGAGTTCTTCATAATTACTGTCAACGCATGTCCAAGCCTCGAGATGCTAGTAATCAGGGCTTCATTTATTTCATCATAATTACTGTCATTTTGTCTGGGTGGTATCGATATGCCCTGCAGGTAGCTTCATATGGACAACCATTAATGATCAAAGACAATGGCAGCGTGATAGAAATTGATTAGTTGTCTGATGCAATGTTGCGATTTTTTTTATCGAACCTAAACCTTCGACTGACTTCAGATTTATAATGAATGAAACGATAGGTGCAGATAGGTAAGCTGCTCCAGGGCATTAATGGACGTGACGTGATGCCATGTTTTGAGTGCGTGTTACAAATTAGTTCAAGACGTCTGTGACGACAGACAGTTCCGTGTCTGCTATTTAGACAATGCGTTGTACTTTGTCTCCACAGACAGCAGCCATGGTGAGACGCAGGTCACACAGCTCCGGGGGTAGCCGAGAAACATGTTTTCCTTGGCGATGTCCATTATGTTTTTGCAGTAGCCATTGTAAGCGAGATTGCGGAAGTGGCATTTTCGATGTGTGTCTGACCACAAACACAACCAGGGTTGGGTTGCAAGAGACAAGGGTTCGGGTTCGGGTGATATGGGTCATGATACCCATGGCACACATATGAAACGGCTGATGAGAAATACTTTAGTTAAATACATGTTATTTGAATCCATGTATAAAGGGTTGTTTAATAGTCTACCGAATAGTTTGATCACGGAGACCCTACGAGGTGTATCTCTTGCTTCAGTACAACCAATATCTTCAGCATTGTCAGCATCTTCAGTATCCATCGTCACCAGATTATTAATGTGTCAACAGCGTTGCATCCAGATCGCATAACTGGTCGTGACAAAAGAGAGCTTCAAAATCTAGGTCATCTATCCGTGAAAGCTTATCGTATAACTGAAGGTCAAGGTCAAATGCAATGATGAATCATCTGTGAACAACGTAAATCCGTTTTATGTGAAATGGTAAATAAATCACTGGAACAACTGTCCGTTTTGATTACGTTAAAATATCTACCTGGCAGAGGTACGGATAAGCTGCGTATCAGCGTAAATATTTATGTGAAAACTCAATTCTTATTAAGTCTATTGCGTACAAGTACGCTTGAATTTTTAAAATACTCAACATATTTTATTTTACATGCGTACACACAAAAATGTCGAATCTTAGTTTGCGTACCGGTGCATAGATAAAATAACTGAGGTATATTCAGAGGTTCTATTTCAACACATGAACTTGGCAACTGGCAGTCTTTCTCATCGTTTCTCATATTACAGATCCAATATGAATAACATTTAGACTTTATTATATTTTTACAATTAATGGAAAATGGCAAAATACCCAATTTGAGTTTAAGTGAGGTGGGTACAATTTAATTGGTTACTTAAAGGAAAATTAGGATACCTAATTGAGATGAACACAAGTGAGTTCATAACTCAATGACCAAACATGTTATCTGTAGTTCTGACAACCAATAAACATCTCTTCAAAATATGTGAAATACATAAGGTAAATAGAGTATCTGCTGTGACTGACAGCAATACCAGATTACATCCAACTACACACTGCGACAGAGAATGCTGAAGTCAACTTAAGATACTCGTAACGACACAGTTCAACACTTTATCAACGGCGCTGTTTATCAGGTGGCGGTACCTTTATGATACCATTACAATAGACCTATCACACAGCACACATCTAAACTATTCACGACAGTCAACATAATTGTGTCTTCCGTGTAGGCGGAATGTACTGCCTGTCAGCTCTGATATACGGTCATGTAGTCGTCCCATTATACGTCGCAGTCATACCTCATCATGTCAAATCTGACAAAAGTAATGGTTGTTTTGTCGCTTTATTCCGTGTAGAGGCGTCTTATAGCAGTGTCACAGGCTATTAACTCATAGAAGAACGACGCATGTTTATATATGGCAATGGTTATCTTTCGTTATCTCTACCATCTCTAACATATTTCATTATGATATCATATATTACCAATACATGCATGAAAGGTTGTAGATTCTAAAACTTTCCTCCCATTCTAAAATGAGACTGATTTTTTCCAACCATGTGTGATAACATTGCACGATTTGTAGATTCTTCAAAATTGCGAAGCCTCACGTATTGTGTTTTCAGACAATTTCAGAAAAATACAAATTATTCTTGTCTGTCAATCAATGACAGTTTTGTTTATTCAGGAAGAATAAGAAATGCCGCTTTGTGACAGTTTGGAGACAAACATACAAAAACATCATTTGTGTAGTAATACCCATCAATCAAGATTTAAGAAAAGGTTTTTATGCACTTCAAATTGCAATTTCTTTAAATCATGTATCATGTGAACAAACAGTGTATATCACGTTGTATCGATTACTTACATAATTGAAAACATTCATTAAGAAGCTGATAACATGTTGTTTTCTTTAAAAATATTATAATCAACTTTCTTTGAATGAACTCCTGTTTATCATGCCTATTCAGAAATAATGACTGCAGTTTTGTCCAAACCAAAGCAGGTAAGATAATACCTTTCCTTCCCATAACATCCAATGATCCCAGCAAATTGGTAGCCTTACAAACAGATAAATGAAGGCCGGTGTTCATTAGAAGGTCTATGTATTGTCATCTCGGCGTGAAATCTTCTGCTTCCTGCGATCTCTGGAAGCTGAGTTGAGCCATCTGAAGACGATCGATACTTCGCCAAGGGACATTAGAAGCTTCGGGGTTTAGTTCTGATCGCTAGCTTTGGGGAAAGCTTTTGAAGATTAATTGAGGTTTTCTAAAAGCAGCTTGATGATACATGGTGGTTTTTCGATATGCGAATTTATCTTTACTGGCTTAAGGTTCGGAGGTTATTTCCCTGTGCAAAATTGCTTTCCTTATACTCTATCTTGTAGAAATGATTTGTTTAACGAGCATGGGAGACAAATGCCCACTGCAACATTCTTAGCTTCTGGTGTAGTTTCAGATAGATACATACATGTGATATTGCGTTGAATGTGTGGGTTTTGGCATGATTAGTTTTTAATGTCATATCTTTGATGTGAAGATGCTGTGTTTGTGACTACTGAGGGCACGTTAATGTCACATTGATTAAGATGCTGTGTTCTTGTGCTGTGTTCTTTAATCCCCTGAAAGTCGCTGCTCCACTAACACGTGCATCCACGTGCATTGCAGACATTACTTCAGACAGCAGCCTCGTCAGTCAGGGAATCAGAACCTTTCATCGATACTGTATCGCCCAAACTAAATGTACCTCCACAGATGCGTTAAATGAAAGGCTGGTGATGACACTGCTCTCGGTGACACTGCCAGTGTCAATGTTATCCCCACCAGTGTCACCCTTGATTCCACCACTGGTACTACCATCCTTTCCAATATCACTATAACCACTTCACCCTGTGCCTACATTGAGATATCCGGTTAGAACTGAGCTTCAGTAACCTCTGCTCTCGTAAGGGGCGACTAACGGAATTGGGTGGTCAGGCTCGCTGACTTGGTTGACACATGTCATCGTATCCCAGTAGCGCAGATCAATGCTCATGCTGGTGATCACTGGATTGTCTGGTCCAGACATATATACTATCCAGAAAATGAACGTATAGCCGTTTTGTATTTTAATAAATCTATTAATTAACTATTGTGTTCAAACAATCGTCAAAATATGTAAGAAAAGTGTTGATAACATGATTTTACACAATTACACAAGTGAAAATTCGATTTACCCTAAAATGTTGATTTTGATGAGATTTCTTACAAGGATTAAAAAGGCATCGCCACAACACAACAGAAATAATCTTCCAGTTGAAATTGTGCAGCAAAGAGCATACACTGTCTGGCTATAAAAATCCAGATTACTTTCGGAAATCGGCATTCGTTTTGAAGGAGTTTCAAGGTCAAATCACTACGCCACGTCTTGACGCTGCGACACGGTACATCGCCATTGAAAGAATGCACGCAGGAGATTACTAATCTTCTGTGCCAGGCGTCTGAATGTTAGTCTGAGCACGATATCACGGCTTGCAGCTCGTTACAACCAAACAGGTATAACAAATGACCGTCCCCGTACAAGCAGACCTCGAGTCACCACTGCAGAGATCGGTACATCCGGGTACTACATCTGCGTGTTCGTACTGCCACGGGTGAGAGAACAGCAGCCAGGGTACCTGGACTTCGGAACATATTCGGTCAAACTGTACGGAACAGGTTGAGAGAGATTGGACTGAGAGCCAGGAGACACCGACGTCGGGACCGCCACGTCGTCACCATCGCGCTCAACGTCTCCGTTATCTAAAATCATCCAATTGGTTGTATAGACAGTTTCTTCTTCTAAACTGATGTAAAGATTCATGTACGAAAGTCTATTTCTGGACGAGTTATACATGTTTGAATATACAATATTTTCGCAACAGATTTCTGGCCTATGCGTTTCTTTTTTTGGATAGTATAGCTGGAATATTGCTGAGTTCGGCGTTAAACAACAAACAAACAACACAAAAGCCTATATTGAGCAGCGTACATACCACCTGTACCCCACGGTCACTCTTCCACAACAATAACCCCACCACTGTCCTACCACTGGGAAAACATCCACGCACAAGATTGACGATCACGTTTACATGGCGTACTTTACTGAACCCAGATAATATGAGTTGATTTGACTTCCCTTCCAAGTAATTATGAAAACATGTCACGGTTGTCACGCGTTATTTCTCCCACCACAACACAGTTTGTCATATGTGACACATCCTCGCCACTCCAGTGTCACGCACTGAACAGGGTGTCACGCATAACTTGAACTGAAGACCCACATAGCTTGAGATGCATTCATGTTCGTGACTAAGAGAAAGTTGTCTATCACACCATCTCATATGTGTGGTGTTGAAATGTTAATGAAGTGAAAACAACAGTTTTGACACGTGTTATAACCTAGTGTTCTTATCTATATCGCAGGCGTAAGATCATTATCGCATTACGTGACCAGCGATACGATGCGATATAACGCATGCGATGTATTGCGGTAACAACAATGTGTTATAAACGCACATGTGCGTCGTTTACGTTATATCAGAAGAATGAGACCGAACGGAACCCAGCAAGTTGCCACTTTAGTACCAGCTTCAGTAACTATGTCTAATGTTAGGACACACATGTTATGTAACAGTCCAAATTCTCAGCGTCCTTAGACGTCATTTTCCAGCTTACATTTAAACGCCGCGTATAAACACAAGTAACCTCAATATCGGAAAGTATACACAGGGACAAAATAAACGCCGACATATGTGACGCTAGGATATTCACACACATCTATTCCACAGAAAGTTATAAGTCTGAAAATATCTGGAATCACAATTTGCCTCAGTGGCCCTGTGTATCTAGGCGTGGTGTTGAGACCGGGCACATTGCCGGGTATCATCAGTCAAGGGTTTCTCATCCAAAATGGCCTCTGATTATTGTCTTTGTCAAGTTAGCATCATACCCACGCTCGTGGACAACTGTGAGCTGAATCACATTGAACTGTCCTCTCAAAATACAACAGAATCATTATTAAGAAAGCTTGACCATATTTCATCATCTCAGTTAAAAGACGCTAGGGTGAAACGGCAAAATATTAAACGTCCCTGGGTGGACTCGAACCACCAACCTTTCGGTTAACAGCCGAACGCGCTAACCGATTGCGCCACAGAGACATTGTACTAGGTGGAGGTTAAAGATAGAAGTCACGCATTGACGGGTAAATAGCGCGCAGCATACGGCTAGGCTCTGTCTAGTGATCCTGCAACCCTGTATCTTGCATCATGCTCTACTTTCGTTATTTCCTCGTATATCGAGGTTTGACTTCAGTCGAGTCGGAAAGATCCAAGTACACCAATTTCCTTGAAAAAAATCAATACTAATTTCCGGGTAATGTACGTAGTCTTCGTGATTGACTATATACGCACAAATAAGAATAGAGTTAATATTTAGTACACGTCGACGTCTCTGTTATATGATCCGTGAAATGGATCTCAACATACAATGTGTATCTTTATCTATAATGCATAGAGGTTTGGAATGATTACTGCACTGTGTATGAACATGAATACATTTCCATGCAAATACCTGGTCTTTTATAATGACAGATATCATGACAGGTGTGAATGCCAGTGAAAAGTAAATCAGTTTGAGTTTATTCTTCGCACCATTCTCTAGTCAACTCTTAATTCATGTTATAATGAATTAAGATTTCAATACTAGTATTTGATATCGATGGTTTGAAGGGAGTAAAGCACACTGGCAATCATTAAACGGGGAGTTCCCCATAAGTCAAGACCTTCCGTTTTGTATCTCTGTGAAACGGAGGTACTTCCGAACTTGTAAAGGCTTTGAACGGCATTCAGAAGTGAAACACTTAAATTCGCGCTGTCCGAACTGTTCGTTTGAAAAGTAGCAAGTGATTTGAGTTATCGAAAATTCATCAATTACATGCAAGATGCAAGAAGTGTCAACTGACTGCAATTTACTGACTGCACGAAGTGACAACTGACTGCAATTAAACTGCAGGCATTGAGATAACCTGTATCCTACATACCAGAACTGTTCTGTTATACATTTTCCCACGCATGTAATCATAGTTATGCATACTATCATTATATTGATCCATATCGTAAATATAACAATAAAGGTCGTGATGTGTCCGTAAACAATGACCTGGAGAGCACTCTGTTATCCATCATAATAGCAACTTTAGATCAATGATACATTATTTCATCACCTTGTGTGCATCAAAATTATACGTAGACATCTATACAAACACAGGCTCGCAAATGTTCACATAGATACGTTTCTTCAATGATAAATGAAGGCAAAATAATAAGTCAAGGGAATGCTTTCACAAATGACAGCAGTGCACAATTTGTTTCTAGGTTGCATGTTAACAAAATAAGAAGGGAACAATGTTGACACAATTTGCAACCGACCACCATACATGCAGTCCGTCACAGTGGGGCTCAGAACAGTTCAGCGACCCCTTGTTGCCCGTGAATATAATGTGCATTGAAACATCTGTCTACATAGAGATTTACTGTTAGTTAAACGACAATTTGTCATATCAGATTGACATACAATATATTCTATCATACATACCATGGTTGGTATATTTGGTAAAGGAGAAAGAATTTTTGTATTTGTCGAGTTTAGAAGCAGAAAACACGTGAGAGTAGGGTGTAGGTACTTTCATAAACTGACACTCAGAATGCTGGAGGAAGCAGTGCAGATCACATACAGGTGATTACCTTGTGAAAATATCGGGTAGATGCGCCGATCTTTAAACTGTCTGAATATATATTGACACTGATCTTCAGCGAGCGGTGTTACTAATTACCTACCACTGTTCCAATAACGAAATAATTTGCACGGGGTTCTGGAAAACTCAATACTCGGAAATTGCACAACCCTGGAAGACGGGTGGGTTAAGATTAACTATCGAACGTGTACTTATGGGAGGATAGCATCAATATAGGAAATCATTATGCAAATACGAGGCGTCGGAGGCGCGGGACCATCTCTTTCACAAGGAAGAGGACTAGTTTGCGTTCTACAGTTAGGTCGTTATAGATCCTTGCTTCTTTTCATCCCCGTGCGTTGAGCTAAATGGACGAATGTGAGTTCATTGCGGAAAGGTTTGGTTCAGTGTTGATATATGACATATGCAGTGGAGTGATGAAGCCACGGCAGTGTCAACACTTTCAACATGGACAACATTCCGCTCACAAACTGAGGATGGTGGATGATGTCGATGATCCGAGACTCATTGCATTTGATTGTTTTATGTACAAAATATACATGTTACGTGGAAAATGGAACAGTCCGTATGACGAGGTACCACCCAGTTAATATGATTTTGTTGGTTGTTTAACGCCGCACTCAGGAATATTCCAGCTATATGGCGGCGGTAAGTAAATATTCGAGTCTGGATGAGACAATCCAGTGATCAACATCATGAGCATCGTTTTACGCAATTGGGACGCGATAACATGTGTCAACCAAGTAGGCGAGTCTGGCCATCAATCCCGTTAGTCGCCCCTTACGACAAGCACGGCTTGCCCAAGACTGCCTTGTTGCAGCTGTGAAGGTCACTTGAGTAACAGGCTCTAACCACACACTATTTTATCAATATTTTTTTTAATGTTTTTACCTATCAGGAAAGGCTGCGTTCAGTTATGCTACAAAATATTGCAGCGAGGACTCATCCCTAAATGAACTGTGTATTAAAGTCACGTTCGCTTGTGACACAGACTACGGTTGTCACATACGTGTCACGCCATACACGCAATCAGCATCACACGGTCTGTGTGTCGCTGCATAACGGAAATGGTGAAGGTAAATGAAATATATTTCCTTTCAGACGTGAAATAGACACCGTTGTATATATACGTGACATGTCTTTTGGCTTGGCTATTACTACAGGTGCCACTATGCTCTCAGTTAGAGAACCTGGAAGGCCCTGGTCAGGAAATCTGTCTCCTCTAAAACGTGATAGTTCAGATGCCAGGTTCAATCCTTAAACTGTCCTCAATGTCGTGAGAATATAATAACTACATATTCAACTTAATGCCAGCATATCTATGTATTGTATCATTTTATGTATACTACGAAATTAGTGGAAAATAGGATGCATCGCGAGACAGTTATGCATCTTGAATGAGCGAGTGAGTTTAGTTTTTCGCCGAATTTAACAATATTTCAGCAATATCACGGCGGGGGACACCAGGAATGGGCTTCACACATGTACCCATGTGGGGGATCGAACCCGGGTCTCGGGCGTGACGAGCGAACGCTTTAACCACTAGGCTACCCCATCGCCTCTATGCTTCTTGAAAGTCGAAAACAGGAACTTTAATACACTCAATTAATGAAGCCCTTATCACCTTTTCCTTTGCATCTGCATACGAATTTCACTCTCTCTCTCACACACACGCACGCACGCACGCACGCACACACACACACACACACACACAAAGAAACACACAAACAAATACACGCACTCACACACACGTATATTAATGTGTAAATTTATATAACGCCTGAATACATATGAATATTCCAAAGGAAATATCACGTACTATATATGGCCAATATCAAACGTTAAAGCAACCACTATGCGCTCGGTTGACACAGTAAGTGTGTGAATGGTATCCACGCCGACTATATTTATCTATTACAAACAGTTTAAGTATCCGCATTCAAGACAGAAAGAATACAAACCAACGATACACGCCTGTAATATCTGGAACACTAGGGACATTGCCTGTTTGAGAATGCAGCCAGACAACGCTGTAATGAATGTAATAACGTTGTGGCAGTTATACTCTCTATCACTGCAGTCAATAAGAGTTGAAGCAGTACCTGTAATTAGAGGAACAGATATCACGAGAACTGGAGGCAGGAGGCCATCAGAAGCTGATCTGAGGACGGGCAGTCGTAACGTTATCCTTGACACGAGAGGTTGCTATAGTATATTACCCTTTTAATGCTTGGGCTATCAATACTAATTGTATCCATATTATATTTCACGGAAATATACTGGAAATGGAATTGCAATCACGTAGTTTATGGGGAATAGATGACTACCACAATTTAGCAGGACCTTGGAAAGGGAATTATTTCTGTGATCATACGTCAGGGGGTCCTTCAGGGTCTAAATATAGAACTGGATTCTGGCCACAATCGCCAACCTGATTGTTGTAAACTCATTGATGAAATCATTAACCTTTGGTGCGTTCACTTAATATGCTTGACTAAAGGAGGGAGTATTGTAGTGTGCTTTCCCGTATAGCGAGGGGACCACCTGGAGAAGCCGCTCACTCAGCGGTGATCGATGCACACCCGGCAAGGATAACAATGATTGGATGCCACAAAGAGGCTCTCATGACTTTGTCATCTGACAGGCGGGGAGGGTAGATGGATGGGTTTCCGGAGAGGATGTGCACGCATTAACTGACGTCCTACTGATCTTGGTCATTTGGGGAGTGTGTTAGCCTATGGGATATTCCCTTAAGCAGTACATGTATTGTGCCAAAGATTGTGAAGACAGAATACCACGAAAACGGTTCGTTCCATGACCATCAAATACTGTCAGCCTTATACAGACTCCACTATACATGTCCATGTCCATGACCATCAGATACTGTCAGCCCTATACAGACTCCACTATACATGTCCATGACCATCAGATACTGTCAGCCCTACACAGACTCCACTATACATGTCCATGACCATCATATACTGTCAGCCCTACACAGACTCCACTATACATGTCCATGACCATCATATACTGTCAGCCCTACACAGACTCCATTATACATGTCCATGACCAGCATATACTGTCAGCCCTACACAGACTCCACTATACATGTCCATGACCATCATATACTGTCAGCCCTATACAGACTCCATATACCTGTCCATGACCAGCCACTGTCAGCCATCAGATCCACTATACATGTCCTACACAGACTCCACTATACATGTCCATGACCATCATATACTGTCAGCCCTACACAGACTCCACTATACATGTCCATGACCAGCATATACTGTCAGCCCTACACAGACTCCACTATACATGTCCATGACCATCAGATACTGTCAGCCCTACACAGACTCCACTATACATGTCCATGACCATCATATACTGTCAGCCCTACACAGACTCCACTATACATGTCCATGACCATCAGATACTGTCAGCCCTACACAGACTCCACTATACATGTCCATGACCATCATATACTGTCAGCCCTACACAGGCTCCACTATACATGTCCATGACCATCAGATACTGTCAGCCCTACACAGACTCCACTATACATGTCCATGACCATCATATACTGTCAGCCCTACACAGACTCCACTATACATGTCCATGACCATCATATACTGTCAGCCCCTGTCTCATGTCCATGATGTCATGACCAGCATACTACTGTCAGCCCTACACAGACTCCACTATACATGTCCATGACCATCATATATACTGTCAGCCCTACACAGACTCCACTATACATGTCCATGACCATCATATACTGTCAGCCCTACACAGACTCCACTATACATGTCCATGACCATCATATACTGTCAGCCCTACACAGACTCCACTATACATGTCCATGACCATCATATACTGTCAGCCCTACACAGACTCCACTATACATGTCCATGACCAGCATATACTGTCAGCCCTACACAGACTCCACTATACATGTCCATGACCATCATATATATACTGTCAGCCCTACACAGACTCCACTATACATGTCCATGACCATCATATACTGTCAGCCCTACACAGACTCCACTATACATGTCCATGACCAGCATATACTGTCAGCTGTCAGCCCTACACAGACTCCACTATACATGTCCATGACCAGCATATACTGTCAGCCCTACACAGACTCCACTATACATGTCCATGACCATCAGATACTGTCAGCCCTACACAGACTCCACTATACATGTCCATGACCATCATATACTGTCAGCCCTACACAGACTCCACTATACATGTCCATGACCATCATATACTGTCAGCCCTACACAGACTCCACTATACATGTCCATGACCATCATATACTGTCAGCCCTACACAGACTCCACTATACATGTCCATGACCATCATATACTGTCAGCCCTACACAGACTCCACTATACATGTCCATGACCATCATATACTGTCAGCCCTACACAGACTCCACTATACATGTCCATGACCATCATATACTGTCAGCCCTACACAGACTCCACTATACATGTCCATGACCATCATATACTGTCAGCCCTACACAGACTCCACTATACATGTCCATGACCATCATATACTGTCAGCCCTACACAGACTCCACTATACATGTCCATGACCAGCATATACTGTCAGCCCTACACAGACTCCACTATACATGTCCATGACCATCATATACTGTCAGCCCTACACAGACTCCACTATACATGTCCATGACCATCAGATACTGTCAGACCCACTACACAGACTCCACTATACATGTCCATGACCATCATATACTGTCAGCCCTACACAGACTCCACTATACATGTCCATGACCATCAGATACTGTCAGCCCTACACAGACTCCACTATACATGTCCATGACCATCATATACTGTCAGCCCTACACAGACTCCACTATACATGTCCATGACCAGCATATACTGTCAGCCCTACACAGACTCCACTATACATGTCCATGACCATCATATACTGTCAGCCCTACACAGACTCCACTATACATGTCCATGACCATCAGATACTGTCAGCCCTACACAGACTCCACTATACATGTCCATGACCATCATATACTGTCAGCCCTACACAGACTCCACTATACATGTCCATGACCATCATATACTGTCAGCCCTACACAGACTCCACTATACATGTCCATGACCAGCATATACTGTCAGCCTCCACACAGACTCCACTATACATGTCCATGACCATCATATACTGTCAGCCCTACACAGACTCCACTATACATGTCCATGACCATCATATACTGTCAGCCCTACACAGGACTCCACTATACATGTCCATGACCATCATATACTGTCAGCCCTACACAGACTCCACTATACATGTCCATGACCAGCATATACTGTCAGCCCTACACAGACTCCACTATACATGTCCATGACCATCATATACTGTCAGCCCTACACAGACTCCACTATACATGTCCATGACCATCATATACTGTCAGCCCTACACAGACTCCACTATACATGTCCATGACCATCATATACTGTCAGCCCTACACAGACTCCACTATACATGTCCATGACCATCAGATACTGTCAGCCCTACACAGACTCCACTATACATGTCCATGACCATCAGATACTGTCAGCCTACACAGACTCCACTATACATGTCCATGACCATCATATACTGTCAGCCCTACACAGACTCCACTATACATGTCCATGACCATCAGATACTGTCAGCCCTACACAGACTCCACTATACATGTCCATGACCATCAGATACTGTCAGCCCTACACAGACTCCACTATACATGTCCATGACCATCATATACTGTCAGCCCTACACAGACTCCACTATACATGTCCATGACCATCAGATACTGTCAGCCCTACACAGACTCCACTATACATGTCCATGACCATCAGATACTGTCAGCCCTACACAGACTCCACTATACATGTCCATGACCATCAGATACTGTCAGCCCTACACAGACTCCACTATACATGTCCATGACCATCAGATACTGTCAGCCCTACACAGACTCCACTATACATGTCCATGACCATCATATACTGTCAGGCCCTACACAGACTCCACTATACATGTCCATGACCATCAGATACTGTCAGCCCTACACAGACTCCACTATACATGTCCATGACCATCAGATACTGTCAGCCCTACACAGACTCCACTATACATGTCCATGACCATCAGATACTGTCAGACCTACACAGGCTCCACTATACATGTCCATGACCATCAGATACTGTCAGCCCTACACAGACTCCACTATACATGTCCATGACCATCAGATGCTGTCAGCCCTACACAGACTCCACTATACATGTCCATGACCATCAGATACTGTCAGCCCTACACAGACTCCACTATACATGTCCATGACCATCAGATACTGTCAGACCTACACAGACTCCACTATACATGTCCATGACCATCATATACTGTCAGCCCTACACAGGCTCCACTATACATGTCCATGACCAGCATATACTGTCAGCCCTACACAGACTCCACTATACATGTCCATGACCATCATATACTGTCAGCCCTACACAGACTCCACTATACATGTCCATGACCATCAGATACTGTCAGCCCTACACAGACTCCACTATACATGTCCATGACCATCATATACTATTAACAATATGCAGACTCCACTATACATAGCTATGACCACCATATATTGCCGGTCTATTGACGTCACCAGACATGTCAGTACCAATATTAATAGCATTATATACAGTTAGTCTCACACAGTCTCCAACATACAAGTACCAATACAACTACCACCATATACTGTCAGTCCATACAAAGAATTCTCCATGCATTTCACGATCCCAGCAGTCATCACCAGGTATTTTACAGTAACGAAGCAGACATTACCAAGTATTATCTGCATGCCAGGCCGAGCGGCACACATTAAATCAAGTCAAATCCTGTTCTCGTTCAATAAAAACTGATCATCGAAGAGTGGCGCCAGACCCGGTACGGAGCGAGCACGTGCTAGACTGATTGATGTCAGCGCGGTCAAGTTTGAAGAGATTAATGTCGAGCCATGGGTTTAGTATCATATCTGACCAGGGGTCAAACCTCATCAAACTAATTACCAACCCTAGTTGTCTGTTGTTAGAATACATGTTGTGCAATTTGTGTTTTATATGCTCTGTTGGTATCAGTCTCAATGCCTCCACAGGAACATTCTCACAGTGGGATAAAGTTCAGCTTGGGATTAAAAGCATATATCCACGACCAGAATGGGCAACAATATATTAAAGTCAAACTTCCTTGTGTCGAACTTTCGCATGTTGAACTTCCGGCTGTCCCGAAACGAAAGCTGAGCCCTTGAACTTCTTCTGAAGTCATCACTTTACGGTTGTGTTAACTTTGGCACAAACGTGTTTACTGTATATATTAAACAGAGCGGAAACATCAGATCCAACTCAAACTTATCCCGAAACAATAGCTCATCCCCTTCACAAAAACCACCCGATCCCAACTCTAATCCAGCTCCAACACAACTCCAAAACTAACACCATCCCAACCCAAAAACTAACTTCATCCCAATCCTAAGCCGAACCCCATCCTATCCCCTATACTAACCCCTTCCCAACCCCAACACGTACACCAGTACAACCCCGTCACTACCCCATCCCACCACTAACCCTTCCCCCCATCTCACCAGTACAACCCCGTCACTACCCCATCTCATCACCTACCAAATACTAACCCCTTCCCAACCCCAACACGTACACCAGTACAACCCCGTCACTAACCCCATCTCAACACTTACCCATCACTAACCCCTTCCCAACCCCAACACGTACACCATTACAACCCCGTCACTAACCCCATCTCAATACTTACCCAGTACTAACCCCTTCCCAACCCCAACACTAGCCCCCTCCCGACACTTACCCCACCAGAAACCCCCAAAACTAACCCCATCCCAACCCCAGACATCCAGGAATGTCGGCTGAAACCATCTTGTCCCATCTGGTCCTACACACACGCCGGGAGTGTAATAGTGGGAATAGCTAGGCCGGTAAATATATTTCGAGGCTGAATTTGTTATGACGTGTAGTTTTCATGAATACACAACGCAAAATAATAAGAATGCCAGGGGAAGTTGTAACCATGGTAATTACATTACCTTTCAGATTCTCATTAAGAGCCAATATCACGTCTGGAAAGCGGCTTATCATAACGATTTTTTGAAGATTAGTTGTGTTTTGTGTAGAATGTACATTCCTCCTGTCGTTGCTACACATTGCCGCGCAAATAAGAGAAACTCGTTAAAAGACCAAAAGGTTTTCTGACATAAACTGTCGTAAATCCTGAATCAAATGTAGTAATTAAACTCTAAAGGGACGCGGAGCTCTTGTCAGCAACACGGTATTGCAATAAAAGGAGGATTAATACCCCCCAAAACTGAAACCGACAGTTATACGACGAATCTTACAGCAGAGAGTCAGGAGAATCACGCTACATTTGTCTTGTCTTTTGTGTTCCAAAGCATCAATATTGAGAAATGTCACATAAAATACCTGGTTGTAGTCTGAGCTTTCAGCCATACTTGTCCTTTTCAAGTTGCCATGACAACGTGGTATTGAATTCTACAAACACTATAGTAAACGTTATAATTATTTGAAATAGCACGTACATTTACCGTTATACCTGACAATCCCCATCTGAGTTGCTTTACCCTTTCACATCGTTTACTGTTTGTGTGAGCTGCTATAGCTAAATACTGTTAGAAACAAGCGATAACTCAGTGATAAGTCAAGGCGAGAAGCTTTATCAACTCCCTTTCTTTCTTCATGCTCATGTGATGTATATATATATATATGTGTGTTTGTGTGTGTGTGTGTGTGTGCCTGTCTGTCTGTCTGTCTGTCTGTACATATAGTTCAGTAGTGTACAGAAGTGTTTCAATTTCATCATCAGTTAGCCCTGAAGATAAAGTAGAAGAGCGTGGAGTGAAATATATCTGTACCAGATAATACATAAATTTATTTAAAGATAAGTAAACGTAAATGTGTGTATATATTTATGTGTATGTGTGACTTTCTATATCCGTGACCAAGGTTTAATTGCAGTTCGAAGCTACAACCAATGAAGATCCGCGTTAGATCTGATATTCAGTAACCCATGCTTGTCGTAAGAGGCTGACTTACGGGATCGGGTGGTCAGGCTCGCTGACTTGGTTGACACATGTCATAGTATCACAATTTCGTAGATCGATGCTCATGCTGTTGATCACTAGATTGTCTAGTCCAGACTTGATTATTTACAGACCGCCGCCTTATAGCTGGAATACTGCTATGTGCGGCGTAAACCTAAACTCACTCACTCATGCTACAACATATAAGACAGATTAATACAATAAGGCAGTGTGTTCTTTCGTGACGCCATAGCTTCCAATGACGTCGTTATCAAACTCGGCAGTTAACTCGGCAAGGCATAACAGATACAAAACTGTGTTCACATCTTCTGAAAATAGTTACCACTAGCAGGTAAATCGGCACATGGTATAGATATATCAGCGAGACTGACAAACCTAATACTTTCATGGACTACAACACTATCAGATAGCTATCATGCAGACATCCCAATAAATCATGCGTCTTCAATTACCTCGTTCCTCTGCTGAAGTGGAAATGTCTGTGAGATTGCACCATAAACTGAAGCTCCAATATTTCCGCCGTATATGACTCTGCACGCTCTAAATAATTGAGTTGTCAATCACAAACATTGCACATCTGAAACAACTAGTGAGACAGATCACCCGACTGCTGCGATGAAAAGACATTGCATGAATCTTGCAGATTAATTGTGTTGTGAATATCTTGTTTTCTGCACTCTTAACAAACTAGTCAACCTTGTTTTCAAGAAAATATATACCGTTTCAAACAGGAATTTCTGTGTTGCTGCAAAAATATTAATTGACAGTTCTGTTGTAGTCACCAAGTTTACATTTCAATTTAAGCAAAAGTAACAATGTTCTTGTTTAATGCATATTGGTTTAAGTCGTTCAGACAATTTCGTCGTATTTGTTATTTCGCTTTGGTTTGTTTGCTTTTGAGGTCACTTCACTATTCTAAAGAGATTCAGATGCATTGCCTCAAATCAGTCATATGACGATACTGAATTTCCATAGAATATCTGAGAAGCAAACATATTTGTAAATGCATGACATTATGTGGGTGTTACCTAACACCACAGTCTGGAATATTCCACTTCCATGTACATGAATATCACGGATGTCTTAAGTGATCGAGTCCGTACCAGGTAAAACATTGATTGATTATGAACAACTTTTGTAATATTTTGTTTATAGTTCATTGTAAGTACATGTTATCAATATGCGTGTGTTTATATCCCCTGCTTCTACTGTACGACCGATGGTCTTGAGACACAGGGAGTCAGTACATCATCGGGAAGTTGGGTTTCAACATGCGTGTATACCTGGAAATAAATCAGGAAAAATGAATTTACAACTGTCATACATCATTCAGTGTGACAAACATTTGGTTCAACAAAAAACTACTGTAATAGTATACCCGTAATCTTGCCATACTGTATTAATAACATAACCCCATCTATTTGGACCAGTTGAAATGCACATCGCCCTACCCTCTGTGTAAATACAGCGTTGCCCGCTATCACAAGATGACATTAGACCACTTTCCATTTGACAGGTGCGACTCCATCACAAAGCGGCCTTTAAACCTATAGAAATAGAAACACCGATGAACTTTAGTCCCATCGTAATCTGACGATCGTTCAGTCGGCCTCGATACTCCTTAAGTTGCGGTTGCTAGGTTAACTATGTTGAGCAAAAGACTGCACTTAGCCAAACATACTCAGCGGCAAGACGTTGCTGGCTTTTCAGTATCGAACTCGGACCAAGAGTGTTTGATAACGACCACCAGTCGTCCTGGTAATTGTATCCCCGCGCATCTATTTGTCAAGCAGGTGGTTGAAACATTCATTAGGCGGTAGCGAAATGCCCAGGTGCTCACGGAACCTTGCTGGAATTTCAGTATCGGGTGATGATATTTCAGGTTTAGTGAAGTAATGTTAGCTGGAAATAGCTTCAGGAGATAGCTTAAAGGCGGTAATCTTTTAATCAACAATAATTAGATGTATAGTATAAGCTCGTCATTAATTATTTTGAATTATTTTGAGTGAGTGAGTTTAGTTTTACGCCGCTTTTAGCAATAATCCAGCGATATCACGAAGGGGGACACCAGAAATGGGCTTCATACATTGTACCCATGTGGGGAACCGAACCCGAGTCTTTGGCGTGACTAGCGAACGCTTTAACCACTAGGCTACCCCGCCGCCCCTGAAGTATCTGTAACATAGTGCGAGGGAGAAATAGGGGTGAGAGTGACGTTACATGTACTTAGTATGAATACACCGGTTTGACATCGTTAACGTTTTCAACGCCATTATTGCCCCGTGGATCTGTGAAACTGCTCGAGTGCTTAAACCTTTGATGAAAAGATTGGCAGTATTTGCATCATGTGGTGTGTGTTATTTTAATATATTTTTCTAAGGAAACACCGCGGATGAATACGAGCATAAAATATAATATTTACATTTACATTATATGCATTGTATGGAAACTAAACGTAAACATAAACCTAATGCAACACTGCTATATAGCAATAACTTCCCTGTCCTACAGAAGGTATTTTGTGTTGCCACCCACTGACTATACTGCGTATGACTTCCGCCTGATTTCATATCTAGACGTTTTAGAAGTCCCACTGGGAAAAATATTCCAGTTTTATCTTCAAAGCTCTTTTGATCATTTTAATAGGTTTCTGGGATCAAAGTTTCGTTGAGCGGCCGTGACGAAACTGAACCGAACGCGAAAATACCTCGATCATTAAGCGTAAAGTGCGCCCTCTGGTTGCAAACGTCTAGTCATGCAAGGGAGATAATAATCACATTTCTCAAAGGGTTGTTTGTTTATAGTAATTGCACCCGTTGATAAGTTGAAGGTGTGCTGTCAACAAGATTGGTGTTGTAAATTATGTATGATGTGACTGATAGACATTACTCTATGTACGTGAAATTGAGATTCTTGATTTACAATGGTTCACCTGTAAAAACACTGAAACCTTCAAACCACCTTTAATGTTTAAGATAAGATTATCTATTTGGACAACAGTGACTACACACAGTCCCGACACATACGTCCGCTTAACAACACACCTCTGTTCCTGAAAATGATCAATTTATGTGGTGAAAACGTCGGACCCTTAAATATTTTTTCTCACCAAACAATGCTTGTGCTTGTCTTCGTATAACTTGAGTGCTTTTTAGATATGACATCTCCTCGTTTACGAGGTATAATCATCATATGTGTTTTTATTGTAAGTGCACCGAATCACGCCAGTCACATAGCGTATGTGGCACGTTGTAACTAACGCTCTGTAAGATCACAGCGCTGCAGATACCGTCAGCATGTTGCGGTCGTCGTGGCGCCGAGGGTACTTTGAGGATGAGTTAATGAGTTTAGTTTTACGCCGCACTCAGCAATATTACAGCTATATGGAGGCGGTCTGTAAATAATCGAGTCAATCCAGTGATCAACAACATGCGCACTGACCTACGCAATTGGGATACGATGACACATGTCAATCAAGTCAGCAAGCCTGACCACCCGATCCCATAAGTCGCCTCTTACGACAAGCATTTGTTACTGAAGATCAGTTCTAACCCGGATCTTCACGGGTCTGCTTGAGGATGAGGGGCAGTCTATACACACTCTGTATTGCATCGCATCCGGTTATCACTCACGCTCTCGTGTCCTTGGTCACTTGTTCAATTCGTTTATTAGGTCATGATACAACCCCTGATTTCTCAGAACTTTTCTTTGCAACCATCGCAACTTCTTATCGGCTTAATTCCCAGTGTTATGTGACTGTCATGTTCGCCAGCACCTGTGCCTGTGGGTTTGCCCTAGGTGTTCTACAAGTCATTATCTCGCCATGCGGAGTCTCGACCATGCAAGCATATCGATTACTGATTCATAATTCTTGCTTGGCTTGCGCTTTTGACTGGTGACTATTTGTAACAGTGTGGTGCTGCTGTGTTACAATGCAGGGTTACAACAATCGACTTTATGAATACCAAGACATGATAGCTCCTACCCGCTGGGTGTGAAGGTGAAGGTCACAATGTTACTTCAATCGTTACACTGTTTTGTTGTAATATGTGAGATTTTTGACAACATCAAATGCGGATATCGCTTCCATAAATATTCTCCTTATACATAACATTGAATGTGTCGAATGATATGCAATGTCCAACCTATATTCCGACAGTCTGTACATCATCGTTGACCAGACAATCCTTTGTAGCGAATTGTTTATGATGACATGCATCCCTCAAATATGTGAGCCTAAGCACATAAATCTCTTCAGTCTAACGTCAGTTCCAACCTTCATCACCACGGGGTAAAGTTCATGCAAAATTAGATGACTTAGAGATTAATAACGAAATAAAGAGTTGTTGTCTTGAGTCATTAATAAAAAAGGCAATGCGACAGCAGGTCTTCTTACATAGCTATCTACTTTCGTGTGAGTGAGTGAGTCTAGCTTTACGCCGCACTCAGCAATATTCCAGCAATATGGCGACGGTCTGTAAATAATCCAGTGATCAACATCATGAGCATCGACCTACGCAATTGGAATAGGATGATATGAGTCAACCAAGTCAGCGAGTCTAACCACCCGATCCCGTTATGACAGGCATGGGTTAACGAAGATCAATTCTAACCTTCACGTATTCTACTTTCGAAAATGATTGCGACGGTTGTATCGAACAATGGAGGAATCGAACTACTTCTAATTCTTGTTCCACCAGGTTAGACACACTGGCAATTGTCTATACTGAAAGCATCATTGGAAGTAATAAAGCACAAATGAAGAGAACTGAGTTGTATACTTAGCAGCGACACAATGTTCAAGCACAAAGTCAAAGACATGTTCTGATAATATACCCAAACGTTCTGCATTAATAATGATCCAATGAACGTATTGAATGTACTGCTGCCAGACTGCCTCCCAAAGTGGCATTACTTCAGATTCCAATACATCTCCAGGGGGTCAGACATTTATACTTTATAGCCGAGAGATACAGCTTGTGATTCTTTTGATGGGGAGACTTCTGTTGGGAGTTTTATACTGACATTTGAGGATTCATGTGGATCAGAAATGTTTCAATCCGATTGAATGTTGGGGACCAGCGTTTGTAAGGATCTGTTCACTTCTGTGCCATGTATAAATAGTGACAGCTTGGGAACAATACACTTGATACATGGTCCAGTCTTCACGTTAACCCCTGCCTTTGTTTTGTTTGTTGTCTGACGCCGACTCAGCAATATTCCGGCTAAATGACCGAGGCCTGTAGATGATCGAGTCTGGACAAGACAATTCAGTGACTGACATCATGAGCACCGATCTATGCAAGATCCATCAGCCAAGTCAGCGAGCCTGTCCATACGATCCCGTTAATCGCCTAACGACAAGATTCATGATTTACTGAAGGGTTATTCTAATGAAATCTTCACATTTACCGTTAAGTATTCATGCATGTTGTTGGGAATCGGTAAACATCAATAGCAGCATTCAGTGGATCTGACATACAAAAAGTCCATGGATGCTTGGCTTTTGGAGACACGACCCTCTACTTTTGATGCCATCTTGCAAGTTGTGTATCCTTGATCACCGCCTCACTCATTCGACCAAAATCCCCGTGCAGAACTAACTAAAAACGCAGGCAAGTTATATCTAACACTTCCATAAATGCTTTTTAATCGTTATTTTTATTTTAATTTTAATTCAATTTTATAATCTACACGCACTAGGCTCGAATAAACCAAATCTGCTTTACTGTATCATGACAATATATAAACTAAACGGTACAATATGTATTGACACGTATACGACCAGATCTCTAATTTCTATCTCATGCCGTAGAAACATAAGATCTCATAGCGATGCTGTTCTCGCGGATCACTGCTTCCGATATCAAACTATTCTTCGTGTAAACACAATGACATTCCACTGCGTCAGATGCCAGTATAGCTACCTTGAATATCTCCTTTCGGTTCGTGTGACGGACACATGAGACATACAAACACAAGATTCGCAGATTAACAAGTCACTATCTGAGTTGTAACTTACCCTGAACAAAGAATTCATGGCTATCTGTTCTGAGTCTCATTAGTAAGACTGGACACGAGATGTTCATGTGGATTACAAAAACATAAAACATGCTCTTGTTAAGTGTTAAGGTTGACATGGCTGGATGAATATCAAGAGTACTATTAAAGGGGTGTTGGTTGGTTGTTGTTTAACGCCGCACTCAGAGCTATATTCCAGCTACATGGCGGCGGTCTGTAGCTAATCGGGTCTGGACCAGACAATCTAGTGATCATCTACATGAGCATCGTTCTACGCGACATGTGTCAACCAAGTCATCGAGCCTGACCACCCGGTCCCGTTAGTCGCTTCTTACAACAAGCATGGGTAACTGAAGACGGTCTATTAGAGGGTGGTCCAGTGATATAAATCGCTGTTGCGTCTCATTCCTACTTGAATCTGACCGTCGTAGATTAGAATTCCTAATGTGACTTTAGATTTTGTGAAGGTGGTTAAACGTTTTTTAACAAACTTTGGACTTCTCAATACATTTACCTACCACATCGTTATTAAACTGAAATACTGGAAAACCGCAAAGGTCTTGATTAGGTCACCTTCGATCGCGATCACCAGATTTTAGCTTAACGTTTTCAAACATATCTGTTACGACATACACGGGCAATAAACGTCGTCAACAGCGCGTTTTAGAACAAACTGAATATAGCATTTAGAGGTGAAATAGGTGATGCGGCGGTGATGTATTTGACACAGGTATCACATGTATGTGTTTTCGACCAAAGTCTTCAGTTCTGTCCGCGACTATTTTCAGGCAAGTAGCGTTGCGTCACTTTTGTAAAATTAACTTTTCAAATGTGCTTTTTACTTCACCTATCTACAATTCCCAATGTTTGTGTAGGGCGCGTTCGTATCAGGTCCTACATGATGTACCTAGACGCCTAAGGTTACTGGACCCTAGTTTGCTGTTGACTGTGAACATAATTTCTAGCCACAGCCATCCATCTATGCTTTATTTGTGAAGATGCTGATACACCCAACGCAGATATCCGCGCATCACTTTACACCTTGCAGCCCCACACGGCAGATAAAATGTCAACACATCGTGTTGCAGGTAATCGAAAAGATATACAGCACAATTATCCGTGGTGTTCCACGTAGTATTTCGTCTTAATGAAGAGTCTGCAGACATGTCTTCCATCATCAATCACAACTAATTCTAGGTTGACGTAGGGCCAGATTAGATTCAAAATTAATCTCCTGGGCTGCAGTCGGTGAAGCTAGTACAGAGTTCGGGTTTCTTGTGGTCCGCCCATTACAGTTAAATCCGATGTTAGGTCTGATTAGACAAACATCAAGACATAGAAGCATATGTTCGAATCATTGTAGATTAACTTAACTGAAATGATGCATCTTCAATCTAACAGAAAAATGAATATTTAGATATCTCTTACATGTGTTTATGATTTTGAACCATCAATACAGAGATGGAAATATGTCTTTAGTTTCACATTTGTGAACATAAAATAATATTGCAATTGATATTATGTCACATAACAGGTGACGATGTGCTGTGCTTTTCCCATTTTCACAAAAATCTGGTTCTTGTTTTATTGTTGTTGTTGTTCGTGTTGTTATCATTGTTGATAGAGCCCTCTAGATAAACATGATGCGTGTTATATTCAGAAGATATCGGTCCATCAGTTGCCATGTATTTTGGACTGTCAAATTTTGTACATGAAAGTTTAAAAGTTCAATAGCTAGTGGCATACGATACTTACTGCATGCATAGCATTAGGCTAAATGATGACTTGATATAGAAGACATATGCAGTAGCTGAAAAGAGCTTTGTTCCCTGAGAGTCCTGTTAAATGCTTGCATGACATAGATAGACTACGGATAACATTCAAGCTGAACAGACCCACGGGAGTGAACGAGCGGCAGACAATGTTGCGGGGTATTTATTACAAGTCTTTAGAAATATATCTAGATTCTTGAATGTACCTCGAGATCGTGCAGTCCGCTCGGGAGTTATCATTGTTAAAACACTCCTTCACCCGTGGTATCTTATCTGTTGATAAACTGTAACCCCCTCATACTTTGACAAGATCAGTTTTGTCAGATGAAAGACATCGAAACAGGTGTTAGCTCTCAATGCAGTTTAGAAGGAAGGACGTCGTTCATGATTGGAAATTGAACAAATTCTTATAGCTATTTCTTCATTTATTTGAAGTTGGTACGGACACTTAAATAAAATTTTAATCAAAATGTGTTCAAAATCACATTTCACAGAAATTCTGCTGATACATTATCACAACAAAGATCAAAACTGTACGTTAAATTATTATGTAAAGTTGAGTTAAAGTCGACTTATACTGAGTAGAGACGTCGGTGTTTTAAAGGCAGACACGCTTGTTGGAATGATTGCAATTACGATTGATTTATGATACTTGGAAAACCATGCCTCTGACAAAAACCAGGTAATTCATTACGTTACCAGACTCGCGGTTTTTTTGTTCACCGAAGGTCATCAAATAATCATAGCGGTGGATGAATGCTAGCCGTAACAACAAAGAATAATTAACAATTCTGGTGCAGCTATTGCGATCAAAGAGAACACAGAACATTCATAATCTCCAATCTGCTGTTTACGACAACCGAACACGAGTTCCAATACAGTTGTTGGCAGTTACCTAGCAACGGCTGCGCGTGACAGACACACTACAGTAGGCGTGCATTTGAGGATGAGCACCATTAGACCTAATGAAACTGCATCGTACAAGTATTGATTATAGCTTGTCTATAGGCGACGGTGCATGTTTCCAGTCTCGTGCATGCTGGATTGTGCATGTGTATAGATTATGCATTATGTTCGTTAATGTGACAGCTTTAATCTTTACGTTATTGGCCGAGGAATTATCAACACCAAATTTGTATTATGGTTTAAAGGCGGACTAGACTCCAAGGAAGCGGGATTCAAATTCAAAATCTACTGTTTATATTATGTAAACTGCAATTCTGTGGCCTACTTTTTTTCAATTTGTTCTCTAATTACGGACACATTGTGTCCCGGACTAACACAACTAGTAATGGCTACGAAACGGAGGCCAGCTTGAAAGAAAAGTGAAAGAAAATTGTACGATTAAGGAAATCTCACAGAAAACCTAACATGAGATCAATATATGTAACAACAGAGACACAAGGAGTCATTGCCATTCAATCACGTGATGTGTCCTTGTATCCTGATAACTGTTGTTGACACCTATAATGAGATGTTGTTTTCATGTATAATTTACTCTTTCGTCGCTTTCGAAAAAGAGAACTAATGACAGCACGCCATCCGCACATAAGATAGAACCTCACGAAAACAAAGGTTCACATTGAACTGATTTAGGCAGCACACATCCCTATGATGTCCTGTCATTCGTTATAAAGGAATAAATACAATAATTAAGAAATATCCAAGACAATATATAGCAATTATTACATGTCTCTTCAGTGTATGTTGTGACAAATGTCTGTGTCGGTTACACCTATATAATATCATCTAAAGATTACCCTGAAATCCTCAGTGGTTCTTTAGTTCAGCCAAAATCAATGCAAACATCAACTGGTGCATTCAATCAGGACCACGCTATCTCATTCCGGCACATTATCCAATCATTTGTGTAACTAATTAGGGTGGATCTATAGCACTTAGTCCGGAGACAGTTAGTTCGGAGTGGCAGGTGGATCGAAGCATTAGCTTGACTTATGCCTCTTTGTGCTTCATGCAGCGTTATTTATGATGGTGCGTATATTCCCTTTGACTGATTGTGACAGTAACGGTTTCGGCGGAATGCACTAAATCAACGGTATTGCAATGTTGTTGACATCATGTATATCGCTACAGTGTCCCGGGGTTAACTGTGCCATTGTTTTGTTGTTAAACATTTCAACCCATCATGAGCAAAACAAGAAATATTTTGTTTGTGACTCATTTTGTTGTACAAATTGTCAGTGTCAAGATCGGGTGCCTTCGGTAGAGCAACATATGCTTGCTTTTTTGTGAACACCTGGTGTCATCAGTGGTTTTGGTTGATATACTGAACAGCAAAAGAAACGCAAGCTTAAAAAAATGAAATCTCATAAAAGTAAGCTTTCATGTTGATGGAACGTTCATGGTAAAGTGACAAAAAAGCCAGGCTTGCGTTTCTTTTGCTGTTCAGTATACATTAATGTAACTGACACCATTGTGTTGCCTTTCACGCCTAAAGGAATGTGTTTCTCCAGACAAGATATTATCTGACGTGGACGTTGCATATTACTTCGGTGTCCCTCGGTAATGTGGATATGTCACAGCCATGTTGCATGCTTCTGCGAGTTACCTCCCTCCTAGGTTCACAATCATGTGTATTCAAAGTCGATGGCAGGCCACTTTGCTAATATGATCCAAAACGTTTATGAATTAAATGCTAAATAGTTTGTTGACAGCAAAATTCAGCAATAACTAACCACTGCATTTTTCACAAACGCATATAGGTACATATTCTGACATTTTCATTGAACCTGTCAGATTTGTATATTAGGGAAATGATCGTGAACCTAACCGATTCTATTGCACTTACACTAAGTAGATTTAACTCTGCAGCTGTCTCCCACACGTGTCGTAACGTCTTGTCTTGTCTCAGAGCTACAACCGCTCTATGGAAATACTCATATGTAAGGCACTGTTACCGTGAAGAAGTTGTATCAATGTGTATATTCCGATATTCGAGCTGTACATCTTGGTTGTTACCCGTGGATCATAGCAAGAGCAACTTAAGTTTGACTCGATCTGTAGTTTTACAAAGTGGCTTAAGTGTTACGTGATTGAAGAGGCGATGCAGCTGTTTAAGTTACATATTGATTAACCTGATTCCTTTGTACAGTATGGAGATTTACGTTAAAACTGTACCTTTGTTAAGAAGATACGAATTAAGAAAACGGTGTATATATGTAGTTTCATGATAGTGTATAAGACTCATGTCCATATCGAAGTATTATTTTAATCTTTCAAAATTCAGGCTTGAATATTTTTTTTAAATGTATAAATATGTAGACTGCCTAAGACTGACAATTTAATACCAAACATACATCAGACCACTGCTGTTATGTCATATTCAATGTGTGTTATATAATTTGGAAATATAGAGATACACATTACAATACTTTTGAAATGTATGACTTATGTAATGAGATATATCTAGAGATGTAAAATTGCACTTCTCCTTTCATCTAGCTCGCCTTTATTTGTACATTAGCGGTAAAAGGTAATTAAAGACAGGATTAAATATAGCTATTGATGGAACCAAATACCAAAACACATCTTACTAGTGTCAACATTTATATGGGGTTTGCCGGAATAAAACTCAATCAACCAGTACAAGTACAAGCTATAAAAATTGTAATGTAGTCAAGTTCTGGGCCCCTTAAGAAACACGCTAGAAAGTTGAGAGAGTGTCGGGTCATAAATCTCTTCAAATGAAGCTTAGGTGAAGATTGTCGCTACGCACAGTGGTAAATTACCCATGTCAAAGTGACCCGCAATCAACAAGTTAACTGAAGACGCTAAACTTCACAATAGTCTGTGGAGAAAGCTGATGCAAGAAAAAAGGGAGTCTGCATTATTTCTAGGTGACTCGCTGCGCGGACGTAACACCTCATTCAGGAGCGTGTCACCCTTGACCTAGAATCGAGACGTCACGGCGAGGCGAGCGTTCTGATTGGTTGTAACAAGTGACTGACAGGTTGAAATGTACATTGTGTGTACGCAAACATGGCTGACGAAGTAAACAGTTGTGCCTCTTTCCGATTATTTCCAGGTAAAGTTTTGAAGGAACGTGAGCGACAAGGAATGTGGATACCTTCCTCTCACCGCACATGAGTCCGTGCGTACGTCAGTCCGTCCATAATGCAGAAATGTGTCCCGAAAAGTTGGGAATACCTTGCTGGGCTGCTGCTCATCCTGTCGTCTGCTCGTGTTGCCGGTAAGTTTGAACATATTTTCATTCTTCTTCCCTGTCGACAAGCAATTGTGGCATCAATAATAAACAGTCATTGTATTCGTATAACACGCTGCCAGATTCAAACCCTACTTTGTGTCCTTCTGTGAACTTGTTTCCTTTGTTGCCTTATGTACAGCTGTGCAGATGTTTTTATGCCGCTTTGTACATTGTGTTGCGTTCTGAGTCACACTCCCTATTGATTTTTTAAAATCCTTGACGCGAAAGATATCACAAGGCTTAATCTTTTAAGCACTGCGAAGTATTACGTAATGTTGTAACAAAGTCGTATTTTCCATTGACATTGAGTAAAGATTAATCTTATGTGGCAAGTGGTAGTTGGAAGTGATCGAAGAAACCTTAATGACAAATATTTGTGTCAGTTCTAATCGTAATTATAATATGATACAAGTGATGCTACTGTTCGACGTACACTATGGTTTTATACTTACATTATTACAATGCACGTGTGACGGCGTCCATTCACATGAGGCCGTAGTTGCAGTGGTGAGTGAGTGAGTGAGTGTGTGTGTGTGTGTGTGGTGTCTTATGTTATGTCTCACTAGTCGATGCTAGGAGGAAATGGAGACCGTTATGCAAACAATATCTCCTAAAGTTTTAGCTCGCATCTGACACTGATGACCTCAGGGAAATCTCCCAAATCCGTGCACCTTTGAAATCGGCTCAACATAAACGCGTCTCTACGCATTCGCAGTGCATGCGAGTTGTAGAACTTGTCACAGAGAGATATGTGTTGAACTGAACAACGCGTATCGCCATGGAAGACATATTGAACAGATAAATTTACAATACTGTCTTTACAGTTAGAACCGTCTGTCAACAGCAAACACTGAGCCTAGGACACGAAGTGATGTTTGCTAACCCGAGCGACACACGTTAATCACCAGCACAGAGTCAAATTTCAGCTAAATTCCTAGCTACAAGTTCTGGATAGCTGAATGGTTACTATTATTTCCCATGTCACTTTGTTGAGCTGAACCTAACAGCTACAGAGCACACTATGCAACAAGGCTTTGTTGGTGAGAGTTCATTGTAAAGTCTGCATTCAAATATAGGGTTCTACCATTTACACACGAACTTAAGAATTAATTTGCACTCGCGTAAAGGGTGAAACGATGGCATTTTGGCAATTTTGTCCAGCATTTGATGTGATCTTTGATTAGTTGGCAGCTGCGTGTAATCCTTCGCATTAGCAGTAATCCGCGGTCCATACTGGTTTAGCTGCATCATTTCTTTGGGGTCTTAGAGGACGCGAACACAAGATATTATAATTACTCTTGTGATATGAACGTTTACTCATTAAATACACCCAGCCTTCACAAAGCAGATGACGGTATTTCAATATCAATTTGGTGTTGTTATGTAAAACATGTACAATAGCCCGAAGTTACGATACCTTAGATATAATACAAGACAAATCTTATGGATGACAACTTCTTATTTGCTTACCACGAAGTGATCTTTGATTAATAATGATCAATTTTTACCTTAGATATGGACATGTATGTAAGGTTCCACCTATTTCTATATAGAAAGCGTAGGAAAGTAAGAAATATGACTTTTCCACCTTGTTGTTCTGTAGCCTCTCATAGTTACCGTTGTCAGCATATCGAGCCAAGAATCGAAAAAAATCATGCTATACTAGTAAATCGACATGTGTACACGGTGTTTGAGTTTGGTATTTTTTCTGTTTCCTCAATTAATCTTATCTAATCCCTTCGCAGACATCTATGGTGTTTAATTTTTTGGTTTTGGGTTGACTCTATTATTTACAGTTGTGACTTGGGTGTTTCCTCTCACCGTCACATGGTACAAAGATTTATGTCAGTCTCACAGCAGGTTTGGCATTGTTAAATAGGACGCTTTCGGTAGCTTTATTTGCAGCAGTAGGCAGAAACACGAGGCGCAGCGTGGTATAATTGACCTCATTCCGATACAACGTCAGAGATACATCTGAACATTCACTCATGTATGTTATATTATGAAATTATTACCTTCTGCAAATACTAACTGCTATGTGAAAACAATGCTGGTTATATCAGTCGTGTTTCAGGATGTCTGCTTGTCAGATTATTAGAACAAGAAATGACGTGATATTATAAGAAAGGCATTGGAGACACTTCTGAATAAACTTTTAGCAGCCAAACTACAATGCATCCGATCTTTGTTGACGGTATAAACGCACCATTAAGTCATCGTTGTGGTACACGCCTTTAATATTTAGCAAATAATAACACTTAATAACGTCATATGTTTTAACCTTCTCTAATATGTAAAATGTCAGATCTAAAGATAGATTACATGGTGCAGATTGAACATTATCATTGATATATATTGATGAGATGTCTGTTAAATAGGAACTGCTTAGCCGTATGATCGATTGTATTATCAAAATGAGGCGATCGTTTTGCAGTACCCATGGCAATTACAGTCACCCCTTCTGTGTAACTTAAGCCAGAGACTCCAGCTGGTTCGCTCGTCGATGTAAGAAACATGTGTTTGATTAACACAGGTAATATAGCCTATCGATCTCTTCATTCGTGTTATTACAAAATGTGTGATCTCGGTACATGCCATATTTCACGACTGGGACTGTCAATGCACTGAGCGACACTGTAACTTCATGCTTTGTTCAAACAGCATATGACTGAATGATAGCTGGTTGTTGTCTCGTTGCATAATATTCATGTCAATAGCGCTGTGTACGCACTGGTACCAGGCGTGCTATAAAGCCAGTGTTACTTGATAGCTTGTCAGTTGCACATGCTCAGGTTGGAGGTAGCATGTGATCGGAGGTTATTTCACGAGTAAAAGGTTGATTTCAATATCACGTGAGAACATAAAGCAAGATTTGTTTGACAGGGAAACAATAGCCTATAGCTTATGGAACGCGAAGCAAGGCCATTTATATTTTATCGGTCAAATGTTAATTACATAAGGTAACTGTGAGTTTTGCTGACTGGATGAAAATAAATGCTTACGATAGCTTAAATTGAATTGACCTCGAACTCAAATTAAAACAACGATAACGGGAATGTAAAAAGACTTCCATTTTTCTTCTTTTTTAATTTCTTTTTCATAGTTACGACATTTCAGTACCGTAGTTTTAAATTGAAATTATACAGTTTATAGATATTTGTATGGTGTCTGGAGATCGAGGTGTGTAGGTGATGACATACCAGAAAGCGCTTCAACTGCTATATACTAGTAGTGGGACACATGGTTGTGACATCGTTCTGACACTTTCAACTAAAACATCAGCTGACGAGGAAACACCTGTCACAGCCATATAAATAACAAAGGTAATATATGACAGGAATCTGATAGCACTCGATTCAAAATGTTAGCGTGTACCAGGTGTGCTAGTGTAGAATATTTTACTAGAATATATTTAATCTTACTTACTACGTATACATTCATACAAATATAGCCCGTGGAATGAAATGACCGTCTGTTGACATGAATATGAGTTGAACTGTTTTGTTTTCCGTAATCTACGCATTGTGATTAGGGTAGGGCCATTGTTCAGAGTTTGTTCAGGAATAATGCAGGACATGTTTCACTCCACATAGTAATATGCTGTCACAATAGAAAACCTCAAGAATCAAGATTAACATTCCTTATATGATTTATGATCAGGCATAATTATTGCACGAAGGACCATGCTCTTCTACAGACTAAATGTAATCCCATGCACCCTACAATATAACACTACACTCTCTTACATGCCACCATGGCAAATTCTGAAAAAACACACGTGCTAATATATTGCATTTGTCAGTTAAAAATATATAATGTGTGCAAAACCCTTAATGCGTGACTGTTATTTATAAGGAGGTAAAAGAAAAGAATGGAGCACTGAGCATGGTTATATATTCTTGCCAGTAGAGTAAATCCCAGTGTGCTCTGTAATCTATCGGCGATGTGTATGTATGGGAACACTCAACACAACCTGGAGATATTGTTAAAAAATATGAAGTAAGCAAATTTTGCTACTTTCATATTGGTTCGTTGATTATTTCTAGCGAAGATTATATCTACGTTATGTGACGTACATATATAACATACCATTTACCACCAAAGGTCGATGGTACTTACTTATTTCAAGATTAACCTAATCAAGCCACACACCCACCATGCCCCCTTCTGTCCCTTGACCCCCCTCCCTCTCTACCCTTCCCCGGGGTATTGAATCAGTCCTGGACTACCTTCCTGGACTACCTGTGCATACTACCTGTGATTTTAACGCTAGGGTGACAACGGTGGGACATCGGAATCCCGAGGCTGGGATTAGAGGGAGTCAGACGCCCAGACAATCGCGTCTTACCGTTGTATTTGGTCATGGTTATTGACTTAATGTGTGTCAGGCACTCTTCCCTATGGGTGTCCTGCACTGAAACTTCACTGTTCGAATATAATACATTGAATATATAAGATTGAAGATGGTGAGATGCATATATATGATCTATACATATACGTGTACATATTTACAGTTTACGAAAATACCTAACACTCCAAGGTAACATTACGACACATTTGGACAATACTTTTACTGCAGAGCGGGTTACGACTAGGGATTTAATGATTTGAAACAACTTTCGTGTGTAATATTTGTAAGAAAATCTACTTTACAATTAGCTGTTTCTTTGAGTTATTCCAGTATGTGATTTTCCTCGGAATATACTGCTCCAATACACAGATCATCATAACAAGATTGGACGCTTTGACCCCAAATACTGTATGAAATAAGAAATCTAATCCAGGTATGAATTCACCAAGGAATGTTTTAATGGAACCCCTCCAAATATTCCAATTCTCCAAGCCCAGGTTCAGTACTCTGCAAGACCCAGAGGTTGTAATACAAATACACAAACACAATCTGACCCCTTGAACAGCCTCATACAAAACACAACACAAACTCATTCCAAACCAACCTTGATGTCCTTTTAATTCAGTCTGAGTAAACCCCATAAGGGGATTATATTTTATTGCTTCTGCCACGGTCTACTGAACGCGTTTCACGTTGGGTTTAAGGTTGTCGTTCTTGAATATCATCAGCTGTGCAACTATCTGGTGTCTGGATGTGGGTCACAGGTACACACAGACATTGCATATCTTTTTCCGTCCCGTTTCATAATGCAGAGAAACCTGAAACTAGATACATGATTTGAAAAAAGTATGCATAATACATGATAACACAATGATCCTCTCATTGGGTGTGAGTGTCAAAACTTCGCCGATGTCGAAATGTCGATATGTGCCTCATGTTTGTCGGATACATTACAAAATATGACTAAGTGATATCTGGATGTCTGATAACATTACTTGTTTAATGTTTTCAATTTCCAGTCTATCCGATATCTAAACATGTCACCCAAAATGTATATAATGCCCCTTCGAAACAACCTGACATATTCGTGTAGTCAGCAATTGTATGGATTAATACAAAACCTGTTCCGAGTCAGAATCAGTGTTAGGGATTAATAGTGTGCCAATATGACGGCGATATTTGACTTCCATTTAGAATACAAACATTAACTGATTATTATTCAATTTCTAGCACTTTCGGACAAATGTAGGCCACGAACCTGGTCCTCACTTATGTCACCTGTCACGTCGTCATGGGTTGTTCATGCAATAATTATCTCCCCTGATTAGATATGAAACGTTCATGTTACGCAATTCTGCTTTCTCGCCTTATTGGTAGGGTATAATTAACTGTGTACGAGGGAAGTCGTGGCCCTGGGGATATTAGCGGGTGGTCAGAGATGGGCATTACTTGTATCGCGTGAGGGTGTGAGGCCAAGAACATCACAGCAGGCGTAGGCAGATGTTCGCACATAATAATCACCATTGCAACTTGTAGTAGCTGTGAGATATACATTATTGAATGGTTGTCCTGACACCGAGTCAGAGTTACTATCTGATGTATTATGTTTGTATTGCGATTGTGACAAATACGTGGACGTGCTACATCTAAGTTTGCGACAAGGTGATGGCAGGGTGGGCGGAGTGATACTATTGATGACATTGATATCCGTGTTGCTTGTTCCTAGTGCGCAGAATCCCACAATCTATACATCAATTGCTATATGTTTATACAATATTGAAAATCTACAATATTTTCACTAAATGATTTGTTGCAACACATAACCTTGCTGGGTGCAAGTTCAAGTAAAGAATCTTATTCGGTACATATATTATACTGAAGACCACAGGCCCATATGTGCAGTGGTGTATCCATTTTAAACACTGAATATCTTTACAGTGATCTGGAATTAGAAATTATTCAAGGTTAGTGCTCTAGATTTGACTGCGGCCGTGTGTATTATGAATTTATTAGAATGTCAATGCATAAAACTGGCATAAAAGTGTCACCCGAATAACACATAAACCCTTAAATTTATGTCTCGAGTGACCGCAACGGATATGTCTTTAAAGCATTCATAATTATTCAAAGGAAACATTTAAACAAGTTTTATGCTATGTTTCTATTCTTAAAGCCCATACAGCACCATCAAGTCGTAGATGTTTGAAGTTGGCATCGTCAGAAACCGTGCATTATATACCTAACAAATAACGCTCTCGGTATTTGAATATGTGAAGGGCGTTATGACAGTGCAGACAGAGTTGAATATACGCGGCCTTTATTTGTTGGGCTGTGGTATGTGATTAAGTGGAGGGGATTTCAACATGAGTCAAGACATCTGTGTCTGTGAGTCCCTCGGTGCGTGTAATCAGAGCTTTTAGCCCTTAAACGACTGGAAGTGTCACTTTTTCAGAAGCTTACATGTCGTGGTCCTTCCAGCTCCGATATGTAGTTCTAAACACCTTGATTGAAAGCGTTGAATAGATTGAGAGCCTGGGTGGTGTGTACGACCCATTATATACGACATGACTACGTCAATATAACCTTGCTTACTTTTACATGATTATGTTTACCTTTGTGCATCATTGAATTGCAAAGACAAGGATCTCAAGACCACGACAGTAAGTATATTGTTTAGTTAAGGTTTGCCTGTAGATTTAGGGGCAGGCGAGCGTTTCTAACGTGATATTTACAATAGGTACACGCGAGATATGAAGCCTTTTCTCACCTGTATAAAGTTTTCAGTAAACACTTCAAAATTTAAATTAGAAGTTAAACATAATGCATTCTGTTAACTTTGTTGCAAAGGGTAGTACGGACCATCATAAAAGAATTGTGCAAAATATGAAACGTGCACATTTCAAATGAGGTGTGAGTTCAAGTGCTGGGCTTGGAAATGCGTTTTGTGTTCTTCATGAACCATCTGTGGACCTGTGATGGATTATGACGTCCACTATCTAGTTATTCTCACAGCACTTTCATGTACGATTGTGCTTTGCAGATAAGGGTTTATCAACTGCTTCAACGTAGCATCTCAGTAACATAGCTGTTCCCGTGTCACAGTTATCTCCTGATTGAACTATGTGTGACCCATGATTCAATACCCCGATAAATCTGACGTCTATTGTTGCACGACAAGCCCACAATATCAATTTGTCGGAGCTGATCATCTTCAGTGGTGCTGTAGCCGAGGGCGAGTGCCATTGCAGGACCATCTTGTCCATGTTGCTGATGACAGTAGTCAAACATGTTAAGTGTGCGAAGTGCAGGCCTCGGGGGACGGCTTGAATTGCCAGGGTCAAGGGGGGAATATGGCCAAAATGCTATTGATTTGTCTCTAAGTGACTTCAAGAACTCTAACTTCGACGCATAATTATGGTAAATATAGCTTGTTATTATACGCAGGAATGTTGTCACCACTTAAGGCTTGCCATAAGGTTTATTAATCATTCATACAATGTAGGTTTCTTATTCACAGAAGGTATTTTAGAAATGTGGAATTAATATCATGTAGATTCTGAAAAAACGCAAATAATTGGTTCTCATATTTTGCAAAATCAGAAACGAAGCAAGTCGATTTATTTCCAAAATGAGATTTTCCATCTTTGTGCACGACTATCCCATACGGCAGACGTAATAATGATATCTTAATCCAATATCCGATCTATACCGCATATGTCACTGACATGATGAACATGATATCTATATCTATATGTTCAAAGGGTCAGGACAACGTTTCAGAAATGAATGCAATTGCTGATTGTATCAAATGTTGGACTTCCTCAATGATAACGTTTGCCACAGAAGTAGGTATCCCACATCCTTGCTGATATGTTTATTTATACAAACAACTCGGATGTTTTCCCGGATTGGCAACATCAAAATTGGCCTGCACTTCAACGTCATGTACATTGATGATCTGATTTCATTCAGTCGTGGTCAAATAGCCAATTCCTTTCCACTGATTTTCCAGCTGAACTTGTTAATGTGTAAACAACATGATATTTCACATCCAAAGATGGCATTCGTCAATATCAAACCCAAAGTTAACCAAATAATCAACTTACAAAACCGTTTTGCAAACCGAAGTATATAGATCTAACAAAAATTGACTATACACTAGTGAAATAAGCTCTGTCAAGATTTAGATGTGGTTGCCATCAGTTGACGATCGAATAGGGGAGACGCATGGGTGCAGAGTGTCGCTTGTGCAAATATTGTCTTCCGATCAATAGCAGTCTAGTTGAAAATGGGTATCATTGTTTACTCTTTTGCTTTTAATAATTTAGGAATACATTTTATCGATCCTAAATACTATTTAAACTCTTCGCTGGAAACGCGTTCTCTTGATGTCTTCTAATCATTAAACTACTATTGACATACACACAAGTGTACATGTAATGCAATTATATGTATACATATAAACGTCAGTGCTTTAAGAATACCCAGTCTTGACTATCCTCAGACTTAAGTAACTTTATGAGTAAGTGTATTACTGTAATGTTATGTTCTATGGGCCTGTGGCCTTTAACTTGAAATAAAGGTATCTACGACTGTCGTAAATTACCTTAGCACTACGGTCGCCGTCTGGAATGGGCCCTAGGGGCTTGTCTGACCGTTGCTGTTCTAGTCACTGGGTTGTCTTGGTCGGAGTTAAATATTTACTAAATATAGATGAAATGTTTTTTGATTCATTCTTTGAACAACATTTACTCTATCTAAAATGGAGATCGTATTGTCACCTTCACTGTATGATTCCTCGATTCCAAGATCAGCTGTGACTTCTATATGTAAATTTGGTTAAAACTCCCACGACAGAGATAGCTGCCCATGCTGTTGACCACTCTTTAGACCAAACAGCCCACTATTTGGGTAATATATTCCGGGCAAGACGTACGGTCAGGATGTACTGTTTGACATTGGTAAATGTTATATTTACTAGATTTCAATCTGGCTTTCTTAGAGTCAAACACTCAGGTATTATATTGTTGATCATATACATTAATTCAAATCGTAGATTATAATGGCCTAACCTACCTTTGATCATTATACACAGCGACGTATTATGATCTCAAACTGCAATCATTTTGTGTTCTGACTGCCGTATAATTGACCTAGGGCCTGCGAGACTCTCTACACAGGAATTCGATCCTCTTATCACGACAGGTGATCATTATGTCCACAGAGGCCATGCTAAGTGTCCCACTGAATACTCAGTGTAGAATCCCCTCGCTGCATTGATCTTACTCGGTCCAAGTGACACCCGATAGCATCCAGAGTAGTTGCTGTTTACATGGTTTGCTTAATAACTTCTGTTTCACATTGAGATCACCCAGCCAAATTGCAATTCCTGTGTTTGCTAAGGATGAATTACCGTGCAAACAGTACGCAATGTGTTAGGTTCAGATCTAGCAGTGCTTGTATTGTCACAAAAGGTAAATAGCAATATTAGTCTTTCCGCTCATGCGTCAAAGTTCAGATTACGAGGCCAGTTAAGTAGTAAGTTGGATTATCACAACGCGACATCGCTAGGCGAGACAGAGAGCTGAACACCGATGAATAAAACTACTTCATAACATCGATTTATGCTTGTAACTATAGACAAGAGTTTAATGGATTAAAGTCCTTAAACAGGGATATAAAAGTATATTGTCACCAGTGCCACAAACCACTCATTTGAAGTTACGTATTCGTTCCAGAGGAAACTTTCTATCCGTTTTTGAACTCGGTAAATGTCATTTCACCACGAGCTAGACAATGAGCAGTTGTAATGTAGAGAGTTTGCATCTTCCATTTCATTGAGACTGATGCCACACTTGGCAATTTCTGAATCTGTTTTTGTGTAACCCAGTGCATCAGGCATATTTATGTGTTCATCATTTGCATGTATTTGGGATGATTATTTATGAGACGTACAGTGCCTTTATCACAGGCTTCGATCGTGTAAATAAAGATTATCACAGTTACAGATATTGACATTAAAATATGTTTCATGTGTGAGATTCAGGTATCAGAATCTTTTCAAACTGCGCCATTACGATTTGAACCGTATCATTTCACTAAACTGGAAGGAATGTCTCAACCTGTTAAAGTAATGTATTTATTGCGACAAACTGATTTAATTTGCCGTCCCAAAATGACGACGATAAAGAGTAGCACCGTGACACAAAAATTGTGCAACAAAGAAGGATTATCGGGATTAACCCGCCAGCCATACAGACCAAAGGATGTACATCGTGAACTGAAGGAGCTTTGTCCCAACTGCTGTCCGAATCTACGCTGTGTATGTTTCCAAAACAGATATAACATACGGCAGCACCACAGCATGTGTGGTTGCTGTGTACCTGTCATCCACCAGTAGTGCCCTGTGTGTTAGAAGTGGTTTAATCCCAGCCTTAATGAGGTGAAGGAAAAGAACGCCATTGCATAAAACGCTGAGATCCGATTGAATCTGATACTTAAAGTAAAATAGTTGCAAGCACTTTGAAGTGACAAGTGATATTCATCCTTGGTCAATGACACTTGCTGTATATTTTATTTCGATTTAATCCTATGCATGGCGTGATAAAGACCAATATGTTCTACAGATTTTATATCTTCTATCACACGACCATATAACCCAGTGTACATGATCTCTGCATTACTCAATCCTTTGATCGTAGCAGCTGCCTGGAATGCCCAATAACATCGATTCGCCAAATGGTAGTATCATTGGTGGCATTGACATGCCTCTATAGCCGTTTACAATGCCACTACAGAAGACGTAAATGATTTCAGTAGAGACCACCATATCAAAGGGTGAGTAAAGTGAAAGTGTTTCTTTTATGATGCATCATAAATAAATACCGTGAGAGGACAAAACGAGATTCTTGGTTTACAAACCTGCATGAATAATTAGCTATGTGTTGTACCAGGTTGTACCTTACACCGTCTCCGGATCATATTGTATTGGGTGCAAATATAACGGACATTCCGTTTAAAGGATATACAATAAACAGTTTGTTATATTCAAAGGCTGTAGGTTCTATATATCATGTTTGCATGAAGCCGAACCGCCTACGTTTTACGTCGGCTGACGTCTCTCTGTCTCTATCTTTCTTCTCTCTCTTTCCCTCTCCTTCTCTCTCCCCTCTCCATCTCTCCCTGTCTCTCTCGGTTTGACATTGACGGGCATGAGGTATTATCAAGTTCAACAGTGTCATTTATCATACACTGAAGGCACTCAGGGTGGTTTCCGATACGTGCCTGAACGTTGCATAGATGGCTTAAAATTTCATTTACCATACACACTAATACTGGGCAACCATTTCAGGGCACGTTGCTGATTTTTCTTCCAAAGTCGAACAACTTTTTAAAAATACACAAAGTCTTCTTACATCGTTTCGTCATCACACAATTTCAGTGTGCTTATTCTGTTCCAGGCACACCAGCGGCTTTTGTAGGTTTCACATATAGCGTCCCTGTATGTAATGTTAGGCAATTTCTTTTCACTGTTTAAAGTATTTCATGTAAATGTTTTTATGTTTAAGTTAATATATTGTAAGAAAACGCGAAAACCACAAATCGACAAGGTGTGTGGTCAGCATAAAAATGTAATACAGATTAGGTATCCGTTAACTTACAGGTATCATTGTGTACACTATTCGGTTTCCACGTCGCTTTCAAAAATGACAATCAGTCATGTTCTGTCTCCAGGGTCACGTCAGGGAGATCTTTTAGAATATGGAACATTTATTCAAGAATATCTGAAAATCACTTTGAAAAGAATCACATACCATGGTGGTGTTCTTGAATAAATTATTGCTCATTTTCATGTAACAGTATCAGCAGCGTTCACAGTCCGTGGTTTTCCACTTGCCATCTGTCACCTGGCTCATGAAATATTGACACTTACGCATTATTACGATTCCGAAACATGGACTGTCAGTATTATACTTAGAGTCCCCAGATTAATAATTAGGTTTAACGGTAATTTGTTTGTCTTTCTGACATGTCGCACGTCATGAGAGAGAGAGAGAGAGAGCTAAGTTCTCCCCAAGAATAGGCTTCCACGTTCTTAAAGCTTCATATCCAGGGAGAGATACGCATCATTGACGGCACCTTCTATTTCGACTACTTTATTTCCCGTATATGCCGTGACAGAGAATTGTTAATACCCTTATTACCCCGAAAAACAATGCGGAGTTGTGTTAACATATCCATATCACTGGTGACATACTGTACATCTAAATGTGGTGTAAATGGACGGTAATGTTGTGTGAAGTATATCATATTGACACCCCGTGTCATAGGTCGTGTGGGTAGAGTGGGGTTTATGCATACATAAACATACATAACACCAGGCGCACCGAGCACCGTGAGATGTGGAAACATATAACATGAAACACCCCACAACCTGTCTAACTGACAGTACCACAATTCTACACCCAGCAGTGCAACAATCTAAACGATTTTATTGGAAACAATTATGTCGATTGTACAAAAGTATGTGATGTGTGGACCGTGGCACCGGTACAGGGGCACGATATATTCGTCAGACACAAGACGGGCTGGACGTGTGTTACCATAATCACTTATCTCACTTTTATTTGGTACAGATATATTGGCTTTATTCTCTGTACACTTTGAAGTAAAGATCTGAAGATTACAATCACGATGGAAGATTAACCTGTATGTTGTATGCAAACACTAATGCCAGTGACGTGATTATTTCAGTATTCCTAACGTATAGCCTAAAATATTTGTTGGTTTCCAAGTAGACACTTGATATGGCCGTGACTGCCATGTTTATGGGTCTTGCTACATGAGTACACGTCGTGAATGGTGGGATAACTCGCAGGTATTCATGCTCTAATGGACTGCTTACGTGACTATATACTCCTTAAGTTTACTCCTCAATGACAGTAACGAGGAAGCATTACAGAGAGGCGTGTGGCTTTGTGTATTTGTGACAGGTAATCGACCAGGTATACTTTCTCTTATTAATTCTTGTATATTCGTGTTTTCTTGTACTCAGTGATGACGTATATTTCTCAGTGGGTTATGTTTTCACGTGTTCTTCTCCACATCACTAGATGTAGGCTCACAAGATTTTCCTACACTAATGTGTATAATTTAGGAAGTTACAATTATCATTGTTAGAAACTCTTATCTTATTAGCAATATTGTATACATACCACTATGCCCGCCGTGATATTGATGGAATATTGCTAAAAGCGGCGTAAAACCCAACCCACTCACTCACTCACTACCGCTCTGCTCGTATGAAAATATTTTTTAAGTGCAGTAAGCAAATTAAATTCTGCAATCATGATCAATTCATAGTCAAATTTGATGCTTAAAACCAAATACAATTTTGCTTTGAATTACTACGTCCTAGAGAGGATATACACTCTGCTGGTGTTACTGCTAAAATATGTCCATATTGGTACTGACATGTGTGAATCACCCACACCTCATTCCCCTTGAACAGATCAAATGTAGCATTATAAGCAAAATCTCTCTCCATCAATGAAACTTGGGTCCTTAGGGGCAGTATCAAGAATCAATTTTGTCGTTCTTCTATGCTTTTTTATGGACCCTTTGTCCACCGAGAGCACTCAGTGGATTTTTATGTTAGCATATTTCTATGGCCTGGCTCGCACATGCATTCTACTGCAATAACTAACCCAACCAAGCAGTAGCAGCAAATGGGGGCTTTCACAGACTTTCATTAAGCTCTGCTCTCTATAAACTTGTCTTAGTGAGGTCTTCGCGCCATGTGCACGGCATCACGATAATGACAGCTGTTTGATATCTGAACATTTCACAGGATATGGGGCTTCGTAATAATCATTTCTTTATGACTTGAATGCCATACCAACTGATACAAGCCTCAGATAAAGCCGCACATCAAGTCTCAAATAACAAATTATGTCCCTAATAACAAAACTCCAAGTTTGACTACGGCTATTATCTGCCCGTATGCTACATGCAGTTTTTGAACATTTGTATTACATCCAAGTCAAGTGTTAGTATGCATGATGGACAATAAACTGATTCCTGTACTAAGACTTGTCGTATAATGTTCCCAGACAATCCGTCACCTAATTTCTATCAATAAATGACATTAGATCAAAAGAATGTATCACATATATGGGTCCCCTATTAAACATAGTGTTCTGATCATAGACCTGTTTACCTGGTCAACATCAAAGGGAACTGCCGACAGGTAATCGATAGTTAGGTCTGTCTCACCTGAAGCATTTATAGCCACAAAGGCTACAGCAATGTCACGTACGAACACAGTGAACAGGGTTCCATGATAGATTTGATAATGACTGCACTAGATCATACTTTAGACCACTCTAAGATTACCACGAGAAGGGGTATTGGTATGTATTACTGGTTGTAGCTAAGATTCGCAAGTGAGGATCTGGATTGGTCTTTTGGGGACCCAATGGATGCAACTGTTGATGTATGCTGTATAGCCCGATTCAATACGAAACACAGGATTTCTGAATTTAAAACTGTGAGCATACATATAAATGAAATATTCTTTACGAAACCTAACACACAGTCTTTGCAAAATGATTATAAATACATGTAGTTATATAACTTATTCCTATGATTCAACATGTAGCCTTCCTTGTGTGTTAAAGATGCCATAGAATGAAAGGGGCAAATGAGTATTATCAAGTGTGTTTTGTTAAAGAAAAAGAAATGTCAAGTCAATTATACTCATATTTACAGGTCATATTTCTACACCAGATTTTTGTTTATGTTGGTAATTTTATAATATAATTGACGTTAGTAAATATTCTCACTATAACTATGTTTCATGCCTTTCAGGAGGCGTATACCAGCTCACAGTGCCGTCCACTCACGCTGCCTTCTCCGGGGATCTAGAAATAGGATACAGTGTTCCACAAAATGTTTCTATGTTCAGTGCATTCGTCACTATCCTCTTCACCGAGGAAGGACTGAAGGAACACGAGATCACTTCTTTACACATTCCACCAGGCACGCATACTGGCAAACTCATCCTAACATGTGGGGTCCTAGAATACGCAGGAACCTACACATTACAAATGTATATGTTTGTAGGCAGCCGTTTGCTTACACAAACCACGTTCATGGTGGAATGGCCAAGGATTCAGTTATTTCTTCCAGATCGTCGAAGGTTCGCACTCACAGAAAATGTCCCTTTGCGAATTCAATCACGTGCAACTTGTGAACCCAAAATACACCGTGAATCCTTTTTCATAGAATTATATTTCAAAAGACCTGCTTCTGCAGTGGATATTTTACCAATGGAAAGTTCCAAGATGAAGCATACGTTTAACTACACAGACCTGTCAAAGAGTACACAGACAATTCAATATCAGTGTGACCTGTTTGATCTCGATGGATCCTACCAAGCAGTGCTAAAGTCAACCTTCAACTCAGGAACAGTCGTGACTAGAAGCAACGTTTTCAATGTTTCATGGAGTCAATCTTATAGCGTAAATATCCGGAAGGAGAGTATTTTTCCTTGTAAAGGTGCAATAACTGTCTTGTATATACAACCGGCATGTGCCAGACCTGAGAAACATCTTCAAGACAGGATACGAATGTACGAGCTAAGGACGACAACGAATGGTTCGTTGGCAGCTCCTCTCAGACAGAAATACATCATTGAGAAACATGCAAATCCAAATAGGAACTCGTTTGAACTTAGCTGTAGATTGTTCAACAGGACAGCTGCCGGGTTTTGCTTCAAATATGTCAGCATTTCAAGAAGTGGAGCCGTGCATCTGCAGAGGCAGCAGTGTCTTGCTGCTCATCCTAATTCAGGTATGGTTCTGAATATCAATGTATTGTTGGAGTTGAATTAATGATTCCAAACCCGATACATACAGAGTTCCACTTAACTTGAGTCATTATACCATACGCTAGTAATACTGTGGATTTAGCGTATTTGTTACACACACACACTCACTTCTAAGACTATTTACTGTAGCGCCAGAAAACTCACAACCATTCCATACTATGAATTTTATGTATATTAACGCTTCATGTAATGATACTTGAGAGCTGGTAATTATTACTGAAATACATCACTAAAAGTCGCATGACCTCAATACGTTTTAACAATCTAATGAATGCTACCAGCATGGCTCTGACATACTGGCATCAATTACATACTGCCTTGTAACTTTTAAAATTGATAGCATTTGTAATGGTCTGTTGCTCATCTTATTAATATTGTCCCTCAATTATTAGAAATTGGCACATTGTATCCTAAATAAGTGTCTAGAGTATATGGTGTCCCTCTATTGATGTACCTTCATTAGTCTATCACCATTATCAAAATACTACTTGTTCATATACTGTTGTATGTACTGTCATATACTGTCTGTGAATAGGCGCTGTCAGTGATACATATGTACACCTATCAACTTTCTTGTTGACCTTTCCAGTGGTTGACCACGAGACCATGGAAGTCTAGATCAATTACTTTCAATTTACGGATGTGCAAGGCAAATAGTGATAAGGTTGTTGCACTCGGTCTGTGAATTAACTGTTATTGAATGGAATCCCTGGTTGTTGACTCTTAAAGGTTGCTTAATTGGTTTCTCCAGCACACGTTGCAACTGTAGGGATTAGGTAGGTAATAAGTCCTATTCAAGATTTCCAGGATGGATTAACTATTTAATGTCAAACACAGTTTAAACTATTATTATCTTATGAAACTGTTTGACAGTGTTACAAACTGACATTCGAGCCCCAAAGCAAAATCCGCACCCGAATTGATTAAGATATCTATACAATTAGTGTAACGTGCTTATGCTTTAAACGTTTTCTAATATACACCAGTGACGAGCTGTGAGTGACAGTGGTTATATTTGCTTTGGATAATAACCCCAATGGTCTAGGTTTCGTTTCTGAATGGTATAAAGTGCAGGAGCAATGATTAAGGTCACATAAAGTCATATACGCTTATCTTACATGTGCAATCGTGTGAGTGTTAGAGTGGTTGTTGTTTATGAAACCTAAACATGGTTGTTTTGATTTTCGAGGGTTTGTATGACCCTTCTTATCTATTTATCCTCCAACTTCCGCTCACTTATGGCATCTATCAATCAGCAAATGCACACAATACCACCTTGTAAAACCAATGTCAACTATGTACAAATATGTATGTTTCACCCATTGACATTTGTCACAAAAGATATTGATTTTTTTCCCAACTTCACTTTATATGGATATTTACATTTCCGGTAAGTATATCGCGTCAAACTGTTGTTTTCATGGACTATTTATGTATCACTTTGTGCATAGAAATTTTTGTGTTTCGTGTTTAGTTCACTTGTGTCTTCTTTAGCACACTTTAGGTATACTGTACATCTTTATGTTATTATTGTGAAAGAAAGTTTATGTTATATTACTTGGTGTTGTCTCATTATCCATGCATGTTATGCATGTCATCTTTCCTTTGATTAACGTTTAGCATCATCTGCGAACTCCTTTCATGTACTATCTTTATATTTGTTGATCAGCATTGAATGCTGTCGTATGAACGTATAAAGGGTAAACAAAGATCAGTGTTTGTTAGATGTAGATAGACCTTGATGGACATATGGCGCCGGATATACATACCTCTGCCGTGATTTTGTTCAGATCCATTAGTGTTATAAGGCGAGAGCCAAGAAACATGTTCACGGCTTGTAAAACGACAAGTCCGTGAAATTCCCAGCAATATGTCGGTATGGCTGAATGAATCAATTATATTTCTGGAAGAAGGAAGAATATATATCTAAGGAGCATAGACAGATGCTGTCCTGAAGCTTTGACATTGGGGTTTTAACGGCTATTGTCGAGGCCAGGACAACGCAGTGGGAATACAATTTGATCTGTTCCAAGTGAGACCTCTCTGAATAGCTCGGCTTGAGTTGTCTATCAAGCTGACTTCAACTGTCAGTCCTGGAAAAGTGTGTGTTGATCTGTCATCGCATTTGGAAAACACAAAAACCTATTCTCTTATGTTATCACTGAATGAGCACTGACAATGCACGTTTATGTGGCCATTGGCGTGTGAATCCTTTGTGTGCTTGATAATGTCAGTGTTCCTAATAGCACTCATCAGCTACATACCTTAGAACTGTCAATCATTACTGAACTGAAGTGCAGGAGTATCTCTGCTTACTTAGACATGTCGAAACCAATTATTAAGATGTTGAGATTGGGCAAAAAGTATATTTCGTCTTCTAGATGAAGTATGCATAAATGTATGGCTGTAAAGTTGCATTTATAATCCTCCGTATACTCTAATTAGTTTGTGTGCCTCAAAAAAGCGCAATTCATAACACAGGCAATACGGTAATTGTGCCTCACACATGCACACTACAAATGAATTTGATCATAATGTATATGTAAATGGCTCAATTTAAATATAGGCTATACGTGGTTTATGTAGCCTCTAGTTTAGAACATGTTCTCTCACATTTCTAGACCACCAACATTGATAGAGACAGGTACAAAACTAATGTTGGTCTGTTAAGAAATTTCCTGCAACCAGGTTTGAAATAAAACATGTATTTCTTTGTTGCAGTGTTTTATATAGATGGTGGATGGAGTGAATGGACCGAGTGGTCTCTTTGTACCGTCACCTGTGGCTCTGGTAAAAGGAACCGCTTCAGAATTTGCAATAACCCTGCCCCTCTCCATGGGGGCAAGTTCTGCGAGGGTGACCCCGTCCAGTGGAAGCCTTGTAATATGAATTGTCCAGGTAGATATATACAATCCCACAACTCCTGGGCGGATATGCACAAAGCGATCTTAGCGCTACGATGATCGTAAATCAACTTCTCTGACATTGACAAGACGGTTGTAGCGCTAAGATTGCTTTGTGCAAGTGTTCCGAGGTAAAATGTATTCTTACTCTCCGAAAGATACCCTGCGTGTAGAACGCATGTACATAAATATAGTATAATGCCTATAGGTAGCTTTTCAGTCTTAGATGGCCACAAAGCATTGATGGAAGATACATATGTTTTACACCACGAATGAGCACTATTGTGGGACGTAGGGGTACCCGTATTTGATAAAGTGTTGGTTGGTCCAGGAAGAGCTCAATGGCCCTGATTCCTGGTATGCGTCAAAGTAACACAGCTGGAATATTTATTGCTAATTGCTGCGTAAGGCTATACTCATTCACTCAATCACAAAATATATTAATCATACGGTAAAATTTCACCGATCACTGACATCCTGCTCGTCTTGTTTGTTTTAGGATATTTACCCAACGGCCCTCTGAAATCCCCAAAGTTCGACATGCGGTGTGCCTGTGGGTGTGGGATGTCTTCTGATTCAGGGGAAATAATTGCAAGTGGAAGATGCTCCGGCAGAGCTATGTGGACGATAGAGGTAGAAGACTCCCAGCAGATTAAACTCACGTTTACTCACTTCAATATACTGGAGTCCAAACAGTGGGTGAAGGTCCGCGATGGAGACACACCCATGTCAGACATATTGTACAGTAGCATAAATGGTGAACATCCTCACAATGAAATCAGCTCTTCGTCCAACAAGATGAGTGTTGAACTGATGACTTTTGCCTCCGATGAAGCCCCAAGTTCTATAGCAATATTCCCCATCAACGCAACGCAGTTAATTCACCTCCATGGATTCATCGCATCTTATAGGGTAGTCGGTAAGTGCATTTTAAGGAAAGAGAGGTTTGTTTTGGATTTAGATACATAAAACACCACTTAAAGAAAAGGTTGAGAGTAAAAATATGTAGACTGAGATTAATATTGCTATTAGAGAATATTCACAATGCTATATCAGACTAATTTGACTGAGAATGTGAGATCAAATGCATTTCTACACACAAATACAGACTTATAGATGATGTTTTGTTAATGATGACAGATATACCTTGCTTAATGCATCTTCTTCGGGGTCATGGCAGAAACTTAACACATTGAAAATAGACTGAATAATTAAATGCCAGGTAAAATAAAGTATACACCCGAGAATTTAAAGATCGAATGTACTGTATTATTGCTTCAGCATGAAACGTACTTATACCTTCCTCTGCAATACCTCTAACCTGTCTCTCGAACTCTTGTTACAGTGTCTCATTTCCTTTACAGCTGGAGGTGGTACGCGTACATCAACCATAATTCGCCGGGAAAAGTCATCTATTCTCGACAGCAAAGTAGCCGTCGTTGGAATTGCCTTGTGTGTTCTCATAGTGTTAGTTGTCATTACCTTCGTGCTTTTCCACAGACTCTATCACAAACGGCATAAATACGCAATGGCGGCCTCTGAGAGTCCACTCCACATAGCTCGTAGCACCAGTATGCACAGTAGTCGGTGTAGTAGCCCGCCTCCTGGAATAACTAACGTCGACGTTGAGGCACCCCTCACTGGTGAGGCGACAAAGAAAGACAATATGTTGTCGAGGGGTTCTTCAATATCTAGTACATGCAGTGCTGGGTTCAAGAAACTGCGGTCCAAGGCAGAATCTGTAACAGGTAGTCCTAAACCCTCCACCAAAAACTATTCCCCCTTACCTAGTCCATATACTGCACACTCACCTCCAGAAGAGTTTCTGCATAACTCAAATTTCTTTAAAGCTAGTCCAAATCTAAGAAACTGTAGACCAAGATCACCTAAAATTCATCCTTCACCAAAGTTCAAACATTCTCCTGGGGCAGCAACTCCATGTTCACCATCTAAAACTAAACATGAACTTCTTACAAAGAAGAGAAAGGAGCAGCTGACTACTGAATCCGAAAGGATAGTAACTGGTTCCTCGGGATCATCAAAAGATGCTCCAATAGTCACGCCAGAGACACCCACACCAGTAGTGAATAAAAGTGTGGCACCGGTGAAAGTTTCTTTAGCGGTTGCTAGGACCCCCGGAGGTGACAGGACACCCCAGAATGAAGTGATTATACTGGAGAGTCTTCGTGAGGAACATTCCCGGTTAAATGGGGATGAAAAGTATCCTGATGCAAATAATGAGACTACTTCATTCATACAGTCGTCTGTCAAAGCAAGACGGCCTACGTCTCTCACAGAGAGTTATTCAACAGAGTCTATTGGTGCTAAACCCAAAATACGAACTACAAAACAGTCACAAGGAGAAAAAAAGAAGCCGTCTGCAATGGAGGAGCGTCAAAAACTGCTGCCTAAACCAGACGGGCAGAGTCCCAAATCTCCCACTAGGGAGGAGCATTCCAAGAGTTCCACACCTCGCAGTACAAAAAGCAGTCGCAGCTCCAAAAGTGCTAAAACTATGTCTCCTACCAGGAGCATTAACACGCCTTCTGAGGTCGGTTCTGTGGACATTGAACTAGAATATGATGACTTTATAGAAGACGACCCGTTGTCCTACTTTGAGGTGTCAGAACTCCAAAAACTTCGATGGCAAGGGGGAGAAAAGATAGGAAAACCTGTGAAGGATTAGAAAATTTGAGTTTAACGCACCTGTAAAATATTTTAAAGTATTAATATATGAATATATTTGAACCTAGAGAAAGACTTTAACACTGTTTGTTTATATCAGTATTAATAAATAATTGAATAATATAATTGACTGCTGGTGAAGATTTGAAGGTTTGTGACTACATAGTTTACACAAAGAAGCGACTTAAACTTTAGAGACTAAGAAATTTTGAGTTAAGTTTTTGCCATATAATTTGTTTGCTTAGTCAGTTTTGCATTCTACTTTTATAGTGCTTCCATTGCCTACAGCACTCTCATTTTACCACATACTGCATTTTCATATATAAATCAACACCAGTGTTTTGTATTGTAAGTCCATTTTGTGGCTGTAATGTAATTTGTGTCAACTCACGACTTATTCTCTTTAGTATAAGGTTTGATAAGTTCAACTCTGCCAAAGATTGTAACAAACGTTTGGCAGTTGAAACTTTCGTCAGTCCTAAATGTATGCAATTTGATCAAATCCATACCATTAAGGAAGCCGCGGCAACGGCTTACCCTTCAATCCATGGAATATAATGAATTTAACATAAATTAAAAAGGGTCAGGTCAATATCAACTGAAAAAATGCGAATAACTCTTACACAAGGGATAGAGAGTTTACAGTAAATATCATGACTGAATATGAGTATGATAAAATATACACATTAAAATATGACATTTGTATTCAAAGATAAATGACTAATGATTTAATATATGATATGATATAATTTATCTCCTCGGGTCAACGATCCAGTGTCCTTTATCTTTCGACAGGTTATGTACATTCTCAACACGACCTCAAAGACATGTATTTGTTGTTTGTTTATGATGCATATCACATTGATCATTGCAATGGTTTTATCGCTCAAGGTGAGATTAAAATGTCCATCAAATGTCCAAACTTTGTGTTATTTTTGTATGCAGTAATTGTAGTTGTAGTTGTATGTTACTTGATGGTCTTGATCATGATGGAGGCGATATATATACCGCCTTGAAGAAAGTAAACAATGTGCACAATACAATTTCCATATATAATGGTTTGAAACCGGATCATGTATTAATGTTCTGACCTGTCGCATACTTTACAGAGTGACATACTCATATTGGCGGACAGAAACCGAAATCGATTTTGTACATCTTTCATAACTGTTCCGTTGTATAAGTATCAGTAACACTATCAATTACTTTCCCTGCACGCGTCTTTGTGTCATATAGGGATGACTTTACCAAGTGGTTAAAGAGCTGGCTCTTCACCCGGCCCGGGTTCGATTCCCAACATAAGTACAATGTGCGAAGCCCATGTATAGTGTCTTCCGCCGTGATATTGCTGGAATATTGCTAAAAGCGGCATAAAACTAAACTCACTCACTGTTATCACAGGCAGATGAAATATTTAGCCTTCTGGTTTGTTCATGAGTAGACAGATACTGGTTGGCCCGCAACGCCGAAAGCCCGGGGCTCGATTTCCCACATGTATCATGTGATGCGATGTATCATGTGCATTATGTGTTTGCGACATTTTCATTGTTTCCAAGGTACTGTCAGTATCTGAGACATGTATGAACATGACCTCGGTGTCATACGTGCATACGACCACATCAAGATACCTAAATTATACCCAGTTGCATATTACGCCCGAAGGGATGAGATAATTTAGAAGGATGTTCTGATGAATAGCTAAATACATGACTGACGATATTGAAACATCAGAAAAATGATTCAATTTGGAACACCCATGTTCTGTAGTAACGACAATGTAGATTTTAACATGTAGGACAGTGTTTATCGTACATACCTGCCCTATACTTCAATGAGGCCTCGGCTGCAAAACGGGTCTGTTTTATCCGTTTGATACTTTTGTTTCCCTAGACAAAACAGAAATGACTTTAATCATTGTTGACCCTTGACCTGGGAAGCCGGCAACCCGTCACATCGCTCCACCGAGCTCATTTAGCGGTACACGAAGCGTCGAACCTTGGTTATCACGTCGTATAACAACTGTCTTTGTATTAAGTCGTAAATTGCCTTAACCGCTGACGGAATTCTCCAACATCCCACTTAACCTGAAGTACGTTTGTTGTTGAATTCCACAATTTGGATGGCGGATTGAGCCCTGATCAAACTTTATCGGCGCCATTATGTACACATGTCAATCTCGCCCGAGGATTTAATCGTTCTCCATCACCAACAAGCTTCATTGTTCCCACAGCACATGGTTTTCTACGCTCAAACACACTTGGTCTCGACAATTCGATCAGTTGATTTTGACACGCAGGTGTAATGCTGATCAAATAACTTCACTCTGCACAAATCATGAAATATCCAGCAGGTTTCTCATGTAACGTTTTGTCTTCGGTCAGTAGCAGACATGCATGCTAGACTTCCGTCTTACAATACTAAATAGAACCCAGAACCTAGTTAATTTGACAACAGCAAGCAGAGATGTAATATGAAGTACCGTGCATCGATTCATTGTTACGTTTGTTATAGTTGATATATAACTGACATTTAATGATAATAACATTGAATGAACTGATATTGATTAATCTTTTTATCAACATGGGGTGAGTAGATTGCCACATATTTATGCTTTATACTGTAATGAACAATGGGCGTTTAACCTTTAAGTAATATTCACTAACAAGCGGGGGGCAGGGTTGGGTAGCAATGGTCTAATGCCGGGCACATTGCTGTATAAAGTTGCATCCTTAGCCCCATTACAGAATCCGGTGATTACAGCTGCAGGTTGGGTTCAAGACCCGCCACAGTTATGATCCTTTATCTATCAGCACCGAGTCTATTAAAACAGTGATATTTCAACATGCTGCACCTTCAGTGGATACCTCTGTCCACATGCATGACCACAGACCTCATTTCAATTGTCACAAAGTAGCCTACAACTTTCACACGATCATTTAATCTCCTTCTAGTCGGTACTCAGCTCATATTAGATCAAACCTATTGAGTGACCCACCCTGTTAACCTGCTCTAAGTCTGCGGCGCAGGGATATCAAGCCAGATGGGTTTAAGAGATCTGAACCAAGTGGCGCCTTGGGGTCTTGCAATAACGGAAGTGCTGATTGGATAACGAGAACGAGGTCACGAGTCCTATAATCTTTATTGACTCCCGAATGATTGTGGATGTCTCTAATGACGAATGCTGTATTGATGTTGCGTTTTGTTTTAGTGTAGCGTGTTCTTCGTGTCAAATTGGAAAATGAAGATGTATTGGAATCAACGGATCCAGAAATAGAGTTGACATCAATGCCCCAGTGAGATAGGAAAGTGGAGGATGGTGACCCCTCGCCGATACACATTCCCGCGCCACGTTTACTGATGTAGACTCAGCAATATGAGTTCAGGTCACCACATTTCCAACGAAACAGACAATGAGCCATGCTTGAATTCATGTACGAATGTTTGTGTGGATGTTTGATTCTTTCGCAGAAAAAAATTATTTTCAAAAATGTTGCAATTTATGCAACACTTGAGTATCTATTTGAAATGCCATTTTTCTAATCTTTAAAACTAAAGCCCACACCGAGCCAAGCGTGCTTTGAAAGATAAACACCTGTCTTTAAAGTGTCACCGAGCACCTCCTCTATAACCCTTGGTGCTATAATGGATACTTGTTCCATTCCTTTGATGAACGCACGGGCTGTGGAATGTGTAACGCTGCTGTGTTTCGCTAAGGCCGCTTTGGTCCTTCAGTTGCTGCACGGTCAGGTTCCCTCCTCTTGCAATGGGGAGTCGAGAATACCGGGGTTCACATTCAGACGCTCGGCTACCGTTGGAAAATGTTAAATGTGTGACCATTCAGATAGACGACCGCGTCACTGCTATTACATGGTAGGATCTTGGATTAGCATCGGAAGATATGGTGTAGTTTTCAACTAATTACTGTTTCTAGCTGATTAAACGCTTATGTTACCGCCTTACTTTGTCCGCACATCCCAGACAAAACGATGGTCATACATATATCTGTATAATATCAGCATTAACACCCTTGGCATTTCCTAATCGGCGCCTGCATCAACATGACTGACAACAATACGGTCGAGTACCACACATTAGGTGACAAGGGCGACCGCATGTGTATTGACAGTTGGGATTTGGAGTTATACCTCACACCTTACAAAGTGTCAGTTTCAAAAGTGTTCTACTGTGAACAACGGCAGACAAATAACGCTCCTGGGGATTGAACTAATCCGCTTAAGTCAGCGTTACCGTTAAAGGTTACTGAAAGTCATTAGTTGCTAAGAATAGACTGCTGATAATATGTGTAGTGAGACGCAGATCAGGATGTGCTTATGATCTCCCCTGTCTGGGAACTCCGCCTCCAAACGAGTTCTGTTCGAAAGGTCCATAAAAACATTGATGGACATTGCTAAGTCTCCATAATTTCTTTAATTTGGAAATATAAGTTATTGAAAAGTGTAACAAAGGCAGTGTTACACATTGCGCAACAGTGTCTCCGCTCTTGTACATTGTACCTGTGGATTCAGTAAGAGGCAATGGTGTGCTATATTTAGATTTGTTTCTTTGTTGTTTAACGTCAAACTCAGCAATTTCCAGCTATATGATGGCGGTCTGTAAATAATCGAGGCTGGACCAAACAAAACGTGACTGACACTATAAGCATCGATCTACGCAACTGGAATACGATAACATGTGTCAACCAAGTCAGCGAGCCCGACCACCCGATCCCGTTAGTGGTCTATTACGACAAGCATGGGTTACTGAAGACCAATTCAAACCTGTATCTTCACGGCTTCCAGCGTGTTCTGGCACACGGAATATAGAATGATCTAGAAATAGCAACAAAGATCTTATTCCGGAATCATCTACCTGAGAGATGTATATAAGAGTAGATAGATGTTTGCTTCTCATTACACATTACATCTCGAACCAGACCGCCTCCGTGGTGTAGTGGTTAGAGTGTCCGCCCGGAGAGCGGAAGGTCGCGGGTTCGATCCCCGACCGCGTCATACCAAAAGACGTTAAAATATGGTACTTGTTGGTCCCTGTCTGGCGCTCGGCATTAATGGGTACAACAAGGACTGGTCGGCTCGGAGTCAGTATAATGTGTCTGAGTGGGGTATTCATGCTTCACTGCGGCATGGTGTCTCAGTGGGCTAGCACTATAAAACCAGCTTCAGTCTGGGATAGTACAAGCAGCCGCACCTACAAATACACACGCATGCACGTCGTCATATGAGCGAAATATTCTCAAGCACGACGTTAAACCCAATTTCACCTCACCTGACCTCGAACCACAAGAAGACCAGCATTTTGTGTGATAACCATATACCCTCCAGGCCAAGCTGGATTACTGATGCTGAGAGGTCAATGTTACCATCACTGTCGTTACTGCTGATACACTGCTTTTGTATGATATTAACTCTAGATTTGAATTGCCACTCAGTTGTGTACTGCCACAGTGGTACTTTTGTGTTGTTTATATTGATCTGTAAACTTGGTTAATTTTTCGAACACAGTTGTTAATTACATCACATAGCTTTTCTGTTTGTTGGTTTCACAGCTGCTTCTTTTATGGACTGATTCCTGTTCAAATATTTAGTATGAATCCCAGCGTTAACCCAGACTCACGAACTATATTGTCTGTGATTAACTGAACGAACTATTCTGTTTGTTGATAGCACAGCACGAGTTACTTCCCTTCCCCTGGCTGCGTTGTTTAAAGTTGAACGAAGTTGCCTTAAAACAATCCTTATCCTAACCCTTATAAGTTGATCGAACTATTTATTCACCTAATGGTGCAGCCGGTAGCGTGACGGTTGAGAAGGTTTCACTAATCTCAATATATATGCATCAATTACATTCAACGTGAGAGCTACAAAAAAAACCCACCAAAACACACCACCACCCCCACCCCCAAAAACAACAACAACAAAACCCCAAACAACCCCCCCCCACCCAAAACAAAAAACAAAACAAACTCATAAACTGTGGGATGTCTGAAGTGTTCAAACAAACAAATAACAAAACGAGTCTCATAAACTGTGGGATGTCTGAAGTGTTGCATTCAACGCTGCAAATGTGACAGTTGAATTGTGGTAGATAAGAATGTTGTCTAAAACAGAGAAAGCAGTTATTACAAGTATGATGGGGTGGTTCATACATCCCTTTCCGCTAGGCTAGGGTCTATGACCTATATGCTCGCTGTTCGTGGCTCCGCCGACATGCTCGCCGTGGCCAGACATATCCCAGCTGCGCTACACTGGCCATCCTGTCCAGACTGATACAGTGAGTTTAGTTTTACGTCGCTTTCAGCAATATCACGGCGGGGGACACCAGAAATTCACACATTGTACCCATGTGGAAAATCGAGCCCCGGGCTTTCGGCGTTGCGAGCCAACCAGTATCTGTCTACTCATGAACAGACCAGAAGGCTAAATATTTCATCTGCCTGTGATAACAGTGAGTGAGTTTAGATTTACGCCGCTTTTACAAATATTCCAGCAACATCACGGCGGGGGACCACAGAGATGGGCTTCAGACATGAGGGGAATCGAACCCCATGTGGGGAATCGAACCCCGGCCTTCGGCGAAACGAGCGAATGTTTTCACCACTAGGCTACCGCTTGTGATAATACCACACGAGACTAACAAGTATATAGTAAAGACTTTATCTGTATATATCCAATGTTCCTGACTGTTCCTGTTAACTGTTATATAATGCATGATGTTTCTGTTGTACCGAGAAGTAGTAATTATTACAGTACACAATAATACTCATATATTAATTTTATTCACAAAATCAATACATCTTTGTAAAACAACACAAAACGACAAATTACATATAATATATAACCATAAAAACATATAAATGTACAAATATACTTCCACCTTAACCGCAGTTACTTAGGAAAGCTAAGTTTGTTTCCCCGAGATCTTTAAACTAAAAAAATGTGATTACCTGAAAAATCGGAAGGCAATGTCGGTCATCAATTGTATATGTATATTTATATAAATAATATATCAATGCGCAGATAACAGACAGACATATATATTCTTCAACCCTTGCCAACCCCACCTCCACTCCGGCCCCCACACGCCTAACACGTGAAATAGGTAGCGTCTTGTTGCTATGTTGCTGTAGTACGCTGGCAACAAAGACCGTCGCGCTCCGACAAAGAGCACTCCACGAGTTACTTCCCTTCAACTGCAGAGCAAAACATTTTCAACTTTTCCATTCGGTTTGTAGTTCTTTGAAAATGTAATTCGCAGATTTACAGAACTAACAACTATGTCTGTTATCACTCAACTCTATGAAAGAGCATATAGGTTTGAGTACATAGATTAAGCTAGGACTAAGACAATATATAAGCTGATTTGAACCGGTTGTGCAGGAGCATCGCAAAAAGCAGTACAAGCCGTCACTCTCACTGCATGTCATTTGTCAGTCTTGTCCCAAACAACCAGCGCATAAGGACTTTATCATATACCTTATTATATCATACGACTTCATAATTCAGATAAATATAACATCAGTGTTGAAAATATTGTTCAACTGTGGACTATATGGGTCATAAAAAGATACATTCGTGGCAGTAATTCACCTTCAAATGTATGTGTTGTCATGTCATGTTTTATCACAGTAACGCTACGTATAGGTCCCCCATCACCGAGGTGACACACCATCGTCATATGACGTGGCATCACCACGTGTACAGATGGCACTCGATCGTCATATGACGAGGCACCTTCACGTATACATGTGGAATGCCATCGTCATATGACAGTCACACAGACAATCAAGTTGACGTCCTCTTGAGACTGCTCCCTCCGGCCAGTTCTCCACGTGCAGCAAGGTCCACCGTGTCACAGATCTGCAGTACTATGTGGTTGAAGGCTTGCGGCCTGTCAGCGTACACATGGTGACCAGCTTCCGAGACCGTCTAGATGAAGGAAACACATTGACATCAGCGACAGAAAGAGTTTGTACACTTGCACATGAAGCATTATTGTAGGATTGTATTAAAATACTTATAACCCATTAATTACCAGTTGTTCCTGGTCCAGATTACATAGAAACATCTCTTCCTGACATATAATCTTTGTATCGTGAATCATCATTTAATTCGTGGGCCATATATACATAATCCATGATTCTTAAGTCCTGAAATTTGTTATTCTTGACGATTCCATTGGAAGTATTTCGTCCCATTTGCCCGGTCTGTCGGGGTTTCAGTGGACTACAAAACATACCATTTGTAGTCTCGTACCCCTCTCGTGGCCATGTTTACAACTGGGCCCTGTCTAAGCGCAAACGGACATGAAGATGAAAATAGTCTATTACTATTACCAAGGAAAGATAACTCTGAATTTCCTAACATGGCTCCTAGATCCTATATCCCGTGGGCAAAATAGCAATAGAGTCATTCCCTTTGTAAATATGTTTCAGTGTTGAAAGTCGCGGATCCTTTAGCTCAAAGTTTATGTTTGAATTGTGCTTTGCATAGTTTAGCGAAGTTTCAAAGTTCAACGGGGCCGCCATTTTCATGCTTCGAAATGCGTTTTACTACGCGCGATTTGATTGGTTTGCCACGATTCTTTGGCAATATTGGCGTACGATCGGGGTACGAGCTTTCTTGTAGGTAACGGAAAGAGGCGAGTAGTTACGAATGCAAAACATACCAGTTATTAATGTTACATGCTGGTTAAACATTGAAAGTATATAACTATGCGAAAATCGTTTTAATTTGCTATACATTAAACCACGAATACACACCACTTCACACGTTCAACAAACCAGTAACATGTTTTTGTAAGCAATGGGACGTACATGTGATTCTACGTGGCTGCCAAGACGGAGTTGCTTGACGTTGTCACCGACATCGCCGTCCAACCAGGACTCCTTCCCATGTATGAACGTCATTGGCACATTGGCGTCCAAGTCACCCATCCTGTTGATCATTGGGTGTTTAGCCCAGCGAAACTGGGTCTGCAATGTCTTGGCTGCTATTTCCCCACTGTAAGGACATACAATCTTCAATTAATCAACACTCAGTTTTGCTTTTTTTCCAAATATGAAAACACATTACAAAATGAATATTGTTACGCCGGACCTAACTTCATGAAGATTACCCCAAGGTTGTATCGAGGGAATTGATCATAAACCGAACAAACCAGGGGAGCTGAAACATTTCTGATAACAATGACAGAGAGTCAATTCACCAAAACATGACAAGATGATAACACCATCAGTGTATAATAGCGATACACGTATGTCAAATATCCATGATGAACTGCCCAAATTGGAATTCCGTCTGTGACATCCACTACATATACATATAAATGTGTTTGAACCTTGTCACAAAACGGTACTCCACTGAAAGAAGGGACTCACCTTGGCTTTTGTGCATTGCAGTGGTACAAGTACTGAAGGATTAAATCTTCGTCATCATTCAAATAGTTGGCATATTTCGCCTTCAGATCTGGACGGAACCGTTTCACAATACCTGGCCCTGAAAATAAAGATAAAGTGAATCTGAAAAAGCTATGACGAATAAATCTTAAAAGTAACATACTACCTACCATAAAGAATAAATACATTTTGGCGTTTAAACGTATCGTGTCAGGGGTCTATAGAAGCGAGTCGTGGGCATTTACGAATCTGTTGAGTCTATTTCTTATAGGCAGTCTGGTGCTCACATCATCCTGGTGAACTAAAGTCTTGGATGTACTACTGGGCAAGCCAGGTAAGAGGCACTATTTTGAAGCGGAACTGGAAGCGTCAGATCACTTGTAAATTAATTGTGACTTTTTTCTCATGACTGACTGACTGACTGACTGAGTTTGGTTTTACGCCGCTTTTAGCAATATTCCAGCAACATCACGGGGGGTGACACCAGAAATGGGCTTCACACATTGTGCCCATGTGGGGATTCGAACCCGGGGCTTTGGCGTGACGAGCCAACGCTTTAACCATTAGGCTACCCCACCGCCCCTTGTTTCTCATGAAGGAATGTAAACAAAACGAAAATTCTGCACGACCGCATACATAAACTTGCCATAGGGTCCAGCCAATCTGAGGGCTGTGAATGGATTGAAAGGTTGGAGGACTTTTACAAGGGCACGAGCCCAAAGCGGATAGCTTCGCCTGGATTCAGTGGTCGATGGCTTCTCTGGGTAACCCCAAGGATCAGCCAGAATTAAATGTTCAACTCTTTCAGGGTACAGTATGGCATAGGAGCTGCTAACAAATCCCCCCAGGCTGTGACCTAAGAGTATGAAGCGGTCAAGTTTGACCTCCTGGCGCCATTCCTCCAATGACCTCACGAATTCAGCCTCAGCTTCCCAAGCGTCTGTGCTGAATGTGGGTCTGGAGCTTCTGCCAAATCCAAGAAGGTCAAATGTATACACGGGCCTGTTCTCAGCAAGACTGTCCAGGTTCTGGATCCACATGGCTACCCCACCTCCCATCCCGTGGACCAACACGAGGGGCACGGCATCCAGGTGAGCGTTAACGATCACTGTCCAGATATTGCAGTTGGTTGTCTTCACGAAACGGCCATTTGTTTTGCTTTTCATACCTGCAGCAAACAACAACAGTATATTAGTAAGTGTAAATGTACTAATATCCACAGTATGTCTAAGACAGGTTTCAACTTCAAGTCAATATCAGAAAAAAAATACTGTATGTCAGACAGTTTAACAAGCATTTAACTGACACTTTCAAGGTCCGATTGACTTGCAAGATCAAATAAAGTGGTACTGGGTACTATATTGACCAGTGTGATGCAAGTAATAGTCCAGTCATTTTGTTGCAGATTTCATGTATGTATAATGACCAGCTCACAGTGTTTACCGCGGAACCATATTCATTGACTTACAGTTTGTCAGTGCTTGTCTTACTTCGTCCCTTGTTTACAATTTCCCCTGTCCTTGGTTTTGTAATTTTGTAACACAGTACACATATCTCAACAAATGATTAAAGTTATATCATTATTACCAGAGCTACAGATCACATTGGGTTATGTACTCGCTTGTGTTCATCTCAGTTAGGTATCTTATTTTTCCTTTGAGTAACCAAATAAATTGTACCCACCTCACTCAAACTCAATTGGGTATTTTGCCATATTCCATTAATTGTAAACATATAATAAAGTTTAAATGTTGGTTTACGTGTTTGTTAATTATATTTGATCTGTAATATGAGAAACGATAAGAAAGACTCCATGTTGCGAAGTTCATGTGTTGACTGACTGACTGACTGAGTTTAGTTTCACGCCGCTTTTAGCAATATTCCAGCAATATCACGGCGGGGGACACCAGAAATGGGCTTAACATCATGTGTTGAAATAGAACCTCTCAGTATACCTGTTATTTTATCTATCCACCGGTACGCAAGCTAAGATTTGACATTTTTGTGTGTACGTATGTAAGATCAAATTTATTGAGTATCTACAAAAATTCAAGCAAACCTGTGCGCAATAGGAATTGATTATACACATACATATTTACGTGAATTTTATTAAAAAACATCTTTAAATGATAAGAAAAGACAATATTTCATCACAAAACAATTCAATAATGATGCGGTACCAGTGTGTACACCATGTATCTTCCTAAACATGTGTCATAGTGTTGGCATGCAGCTGAATTCATCTCAACATAATTTGAATCTGATGGCTTTCTCTCTGTTGATCTGTCAGTATCTAAGGTGCTTCAATACATTCAACCCTTATCAGTCACATACAACATTGCATGGTTTTCTACTACAAGTGAAAGGTCCTACATTTAAGAATCTTCTGTTCCACCTCAGCTAACTTCCCCGCAGATGTCGGCTTCCAGTGCAGTTTACACCGTCTCCTACTCTCCATGGGGTCAGCCCTGAAAACACGGTTAAAGCAACACCATCAGTGCCGTTGTTCACATCATGCGAGATCGGCAGTCCCCACTGTTGTGTAATTATAAACTGACTCTTGTTGGGGCCTTCATCTATAGAGTAAGGCTAAGGTTGGTTGGTTGTTGTTTAACGAGGGCACTCAGCAATATTCCAGCTATATGGCGGCGGTCTGTACATAATCGAGTCGGGAATAGACAATCCAGTGATCAACATCATGAACATCGATCTACGCAATTGGGATACGATGACATGTGTCTACTTGGTCAGCGAGCTTGACCACCCGTTCCCGTTAGTCGCCTCTTACGGCAAACATGGGTTGCTGAAGACAAATTCTAACCCGGATCTTCACGGGATACTGCTTCAAGGACGTTTGACGTTACCTTAGACCAGAAGGTAGTTACACACATGGTAGTTACACACATTTAGTTACACAAATGGTAGTTACACACATTTAGTTACACACATGGTAGTTACTGACTGACTGAGTTTTGGTTTTACGCCGCTTTTAGCAATATTCCAGCAACATCACGGCGGGGGACACCAGAAATGGGCTTCACACATTGTACCCATGTGGGGATTCGAACCCGGGTCCTCGGCGTGACGAGCCAACGCTTTAACATCTAGGCTACCCCACCGCCTCACATGGTAGTTACACACATGGTAGTTACACACATTTAGTTACTGAACTGATCTCCTGTGATCTTGAATTGTGAATGTGTTTGCCTAAACTAGGTATAAACACACAAACAATATGTGTGTGTGTGTGCGCGCGCGCGTGTGTGTGTTTGTGAGTAAGTGAGATAAGGTGTACCACACGAGGGACTTACACACTGAATGTGGACACTGGTCTAGTCAACATGACACGAGCTTGTAATAACATATTCCAACAACGAGTCTCTCACATTAATCAATATTCCATTATTCTAGTTCATGGTCTGTGGCATGTACGTTACGTTTAATATCCTGCAGCAGCAGCAATAATGTGTACCGTATTCCCGCACTTAGACGTCGGTACTTCTTTTTTCACACTAGTTGTTGACACGGAGTTCATTAAAGGCCTGGTGTCTATTCTGGAATGCTAGCCATCTGGCAAGTCTCAACCTCCCCCAGTACAAAATTACCAAATTACCCAGGCATACAAACACTACACTAGCAGGAAACGGTCAATACTAAGTGAAAGGGAGTAATCATTACACGCGGAAAGTTAATGTGACAAGTATTATTAACTTCAGCAAATAATAAGTCCGGTCTCTAATACAGACCAGACGTAAGATAGCGGCCAGATTTAATAAGCTAAACTGTCTCTTATAATTTCAAAATTGAGATAATTTAGCCTCAGCTCAGGTCACTCCCTGGGCCTCCTACACACCATTTCAGTTTTAGGACAGAGTGTTCAACTTGATGTCACTAATATAAGAGGCCGGCCTGTATTGGAGCTGGAAGCGATGCGCCTAATAGAGGTTAAACGGTAACTAAACATTTCTGACAAGCATAGCCCAAGCATCAACTCTGGCGTTATCCGAACTCCCTTGCCGCAAAACCTTACGATGTCGTGAAATGATATCACATTGATAAATAACACATAACTAGATATATGTTTAGCAATTTGTACATTAAAGATTCAATTCTTAATTCGTCTTACATAGGACTCTCGCTCTCCTCGATCTTCCCTTCCTGCTCGATGTGCGCCATGTTGCCCTGTAGTCACGTGACTTGCTAAACAGCGCCGTGGTGAGTATACAATGACATGGCAGAATCAGGCGCGTCCTTTGTTGACATACGGGGCTGACTCATAATCACAGGACTTGAGTAAGTTCATATTTGGCTGTGAACTTTATTCATAAGTACACGTTAGTATAAGGTTGACGTACAGTGCCCCCTTTGCTGGCGAGTGCGAGATGAAGTGAAGTGTTCGAGCATGTGTGTATAAAACTATTTCCATATCTGTGTCCATACGACACGGTATATCAAACCATATAAAGGTTATAGGACATACTTGAAAAACTGATTAATAAAGTCAAAAAGAAAACATGAAGGCGTGTATGATTATGATACCACAAACAATAGAGAGTGACTCGTACACTGTGTTTTCAATTTGTGATTTTAGACCGGAAAGTACATGACAGGACTGTTTTTAGTTAGGTTTCAGTGTTAAGAATATATTATTTGAGATTTGTGGAAGTCGTACCAGTTTAACAAAATTGTAAATTTTGAAACAGCAGATCTATTATATCCTTAGGTAGAGTTCACAATTTATGACCCAGGTGATGGGTGGGGGTGTGGGGGGAAGGAGGTGGTGATCATTTTTATGTACAAAATTGATGACCTGTCCTATTAACTCCACAGAACAAAATAGGCGATCCCCCCTTAAAATCGTCATCAACCATAGCCATAAATTATGAACGCTCCGTAATATTGATTTGTGGAAAGTGGCCAAATGAGTTGTGAAAGCGAACGTAAAATCCTAACAGTATTATGCATTAAAGGCAACCAACCGTACCGATGGACATTTGTAACACATATATATGATCCAGTTGCATCTGTCAGTTGGAATTGGCAGTAAGCTGTATTCTCACACATAAAAACAATTTTGCTAACAAGCTGTCTGAACCTCCACTCATACAAATGTCTATTTATACCAGTTCTTATAGCCGTGCTCTTTAGTCTCTCGTCCTGTCACCATGGTACGTGCTCACCAAACAACACATTCAGGACCCCTGGTTTTCACGGAAACCGATGTAGAGGCCACATGGTTCCCTAAATGGTATTGGGGCTGCACCAACCATACATTTCCATTGACATTTCACACTACGGTAAATTGATATATTGTAGCCGCAGGGTGGGTGTACTATAAATTTATATGGAAAGGTAGTGGAACAGTTGGTTACATGAGTAGAGGAATCATTGCAAGCTGGGTACATCATTAAGTAGAAAACTAATACACTGGGATAAGTAGGCAATCGATCTGTCAATCATCGATCAATCAATACTTCAATCTCATGTCCAACCGTACAGTTGGTACATGATGTACATTTTCAAACAACTGGCAAGATACATCAAGATCATACAAGTCGTATCTTCAATAAACATTTAAACATATAATGAAATCAACTGAGAGTTATAGTTTCTTTTGCTCCTCAGTTTAAATATACCAGTGAGTGATTATGGTTTTACGCCGCCACAACAAATGGGCTTCACATAATGTACCCATGTGGGGAATCGAACCCGGGGCCTTCGGCGTGACGAACGAACGCTTTGACCACCAGGCTACTCCTTTATATATCACAGATGACTAATCTTATTATGATATCATTATAATGAGATGTTTTACTCCGATACAAATACCCAAACCGTAAGCGGTGGTGCCTGGTCTAGTGCAAAGAGCATTGGCCTCAAAGCAGTTGTAATTATGGTCGTGCAGAGTCCTTGGATTGGATTGGTGACCAAGTTTGGCAACTCGACCCCTGAAGGTTTCTAAGACTTTGGTCCTGCCCTTCAACGAAGCACATGAAGAGTTGTCCTCACATATGTGGTCTAAACTAAGGCAAGTGACATTGTTAAATATTGCCTCTGTTCAGCAGCAGTAAATGGGTACCCGGTGGGATGAAATGCTCATACGACTGTTACCTTTCTAGCACCTCACGGGCAGCTTGGGTCGTCGAGCACTGACTTGGGTAATATGGTTAGCTCTGTGAGCATATTCCTCGTGTATGGGACTTGACTCTATTCAAGTACACGGATTATCATTACTGCAAACATTAACATTATGAGTGAGTGAGTTTAGTTTTACGTTGCTTTTAGCAATATTCCAGCAATATCACGACAGGGAACACCAGAAATGGGCTTCACACATTGTACCCATGTGGGGAATCGAACCCGGGTCTTCGGCGTGACAAGACAACGCTTTAACCACACGGCTACCCCCAACACCCCTGAAGATTATGAGAAACTTTCATGGGAACTGTTAGGCTGGCAGCTGACACAGGAGTCGTGTCATAAGTCGCGCCATAATATACTGCAGGAGAAAATGCCATTGAAAATACACCTCAGAATGAAACAGTCCGGTAGACATCTTGACATCAGAATATTTGAAGGTAACAGTAACTCATAGATCGATTGGGGCACATGTTGAACGAGGAAACACGAAAGAGAACAACTCTTCAAGAGGACCTTACTTCCTGGAATAAACAGTCTATCCTTTAACATTTTAACTTTGTGGCATTTCGCCATGTAACAAGGGTAACAAGATGGCATTTGCCACCAAGGCATTTCTAAACAGATTACATAAGTCAAGCTGAAGCTGTTCACCCTGCTGTGCACCCACATCTTTCACTACAACGACCTGCAACATCGTCTCAGGTTGCGTTGGAACATGTCATCCTTCAGTGCCAGTCAGGTACAGTCTGCTTTGTTCACATATAAATCAATGCTGTCTATCCCGAAGGCTTCAAAGTCACTTTCCTTCATTGTTCAACCGCAATATAAAGTTAAATTGTCTGAATACGTATCCACTATGATGTTTGTTTCGAGAAATACAATGGCCAAAAACATGCAAAGTGGCTCTTCTTGTCTTGAAAATGGATCGGTTTGGTTTCTTTCTGTTACAAATTAATATTTAAGTGACAGTGGACACACACATTTGTTTAATCGAGGGATTCCACTAACAGTCAATTTACTTGACTTCGTAAGAAAGAGGGGGAACATTTTAAAACGAGGTCTGTTTGGTCCTCTGAACGTGTAAATGAAATATGGCAACAATTTCTTTTACCGACATTCAGTCGACATATGTACATCTTGTCCTTTTGAAAATGAAGTGCGCCCTGGCCTTTGATGCAGTAAATAACAATTATTACTGTAATCTTTCATAATGGTTGAGATTGCGTGGCTTGCAATCACTCTAATAGAAAACCCTGTGCATATGAACCATAGAACAATGTCTGTTGTACGGTGATATCTGTATGATATGTCCGTGTTTCGTCATATAAGACACGTGGCAGCGGCCACCGAGGAATCTCGAGAAGTTATTTCCCGGATTTGAGCAGACATTTCTTCAACTTTAGGAGTCATGGGCAAATGTTGATGCGAGTAAAATGCATCCAACACAAAACTGGATATTTCCTGATTTCACTTTACGTTATATATAATGTATTACTTATCCCTGTTTGGTTGGTATCATATTCAGAAAGGCACAGTGTAGTGTTACTATTCCAGGCGGGATGGACGCAGTTAGTATAACGGTTTTAGCATTAGTAAATATTGTCAAAAATAATTCCCCCCCCCTCACCCCACCCTCTAAACGGGTCTCAGTCCAATATGGGTGTATGTTTTTCAGAGATATTGACATAGATATGTCGTATTCAATCTTATCATATGGTACTTTTAATACTTGTACATCCGGACGGGTCGAAGAATGTTGCATGGATACGGGTGAGGATGTCCATGAAAGCTTTGACCAGTCGAAGAAGGCGATCAATCTCCTACGATAGTCAGATTGTTGGACATACACTTCAGTCATATGGAGTACATTGTACGAATATAGGGATTCATATTCACTAGACTGTTTGTAGGACATTCAAGTAAATGAAAACCTTATATTCCAATAGAACACACATGGTTCGTTATTGATAATCTTTCGACCTACGGATATAGTTCTCTGGTAATGTTCAATCCTTTATGGAAGAACAAACTTCTACAATACCTTCATGTCCTGCTGACTGCTGAGTTTCAATAGTGTGATGCTCAGTCCTTTATGCAGGAGTATAAATATAGCTAAACATTCTTTTTATAATGAATACGTACATATCTCGTGGGCACTTAATACCATGTTGGCTGACAAAGTCGGTCTTCAACCAATTCCCTGGGGCATCATTCCTCAGTTCACCATGAGCATAGATGGCGTTCTTTTGTTGTATGTCTTTATGAAGGACTGACGCTTCTGTATTGATATACTTAGCTTTCAGGGATGCGGGGTTTTGTTGTGTTTTAATTTTTTTTTTAAATAATACATTCAGCTATTCCTCAGACAATATGTAATACGTATTTACGACAAAAACACAGCGCGACAGTAATGGCACAGAATAAGATGACAAGACCCAACAGAAATATTATGACAGAAAGTACAGACATGTTTGCACATGTCTATAACATGCGTATTCAACTTGATGACACGGATCCCTTCAAAATGTTAACATGTGGATTCTATCAGTATCTCACTGAAAGATATGTGCCCTTGTAGTTTATGGATAAAAAGCACCGTGAATATTACACAACGTTCGTGAGAAACTGTAGGACTTCAAAATTTCATTTTGGTAAATTGTTTATGACCATAACCTCTTGATTCAATCAGATGAATTCTGAAGTTGTCCTCAATTTTCTTAAGTTCGAATTCCTAATGTGTGATACCAGTGAATAATACTTTCAGACATGCATCTCTACAATAACTGATCCTCTTGGGACAGTTGTAACAGGACTGGGGCGGCGAGGTAGCCTAGTGGTTAAGGCGTTCGCTCGTCACGCCGAAGACCCGGGTTCGATCGCCAACATGGGTACAATGTGTGAAGCCCATTTCTGGTGTCCCCCGCCGTGATGTTGCTGGAATATTGCTAAAAGCGGCGTAAAACTAAACTCACTCTCTCACTATTACTGGACCCTTGTACTGTAGCGTGTATTGTCCTGTTTTGAAATGTCTTGTTACCAACGCAATGGAAAAGGAAATCTTATCAACAATCATGATCTGATTCCACTAATTGTTGATATAGGTTAGAAAAAAACTATGACAAGCCTTCATGTACTTGATTACGTACATTGCACATCGACCAGCTGATCATCGTCAACAGCACCACAAGGGTAGTAGTGAAGACATTCAATATTTTTCTTGCATCTGTGTTTACACATATATATTCCACACGGATAACTCAGGGCATGTTTGTGTACATCCAGTTATGATTACTTGGTGTTTACATGTTACTGGTAAGGCGGAACTCTTACCTGTGGCAATTCCATAAAGAGTCGTTTTCCTTGCTGTTGATACTTCGCCTTCCAAACATGATTATCAATTCCTCAGTTTATACTTGAACGTACAGATACAAGATTCTGTTTCCATTGATGCAGGGTATATCCACTGACTATTTATGTTCGCATGATCCATTTGCAGTCCAAGTCGGTAATTCATTTGAGTTGACATAAACCTTCTAGACCAAGGTGGTACCTGCTGGAGGCGGGGATCGATATTTGATATGAAACTTGATCATGATCAGAAGGCGTTTGAGATTAATGATGTGGACAGACGGTTGAAGCATTGAAAATAAATGAAGTGGTAAAATAGGTAGGTCCCTTACTTTTCTATTTTACGCTAAACACCTTTGTGAAGAATGTTCAACATAAAATACAGGTAAGTTATATTTCAGTAATGATGCAGAAAAAAGATAGGTTGCAATGTATGGTTACACAAGTTTCACCATGTCCGCTTTCGATGAAACTGGTCGTCAAATAACTGCTGATCAATATGAAATGTTACCTTAAGCAAAGATTGAAAGAGTTCGTAGAAGCAACGGATTAAAAATATCAAGAAAGGAGTTTGAATACTTGAGTTAGGCATGCAATGATATATGTACCTTTCCCTGAATGGAGATATGTATTTACCCTCTTTTATTTACAATTAGGTCCAATCTGTTGGTCACATTACATATGAATGTTTCTGTGTTTCTCCTGACAAATGATGTTTCGGTCCCTGTCAGTTTCACTTCCTGTTTTCATCCTTCAATCATCCAATGCTTCCAATCTGAACTTCATTTCATAAGTAAAACAGTAAAACACTCTTCCTCACATTGTGTTTGTTTACATTACTAGTATTCCCAATAACCCTTTGAGGAATATGGACATGGTGAATGATAATTGTATTGATATTGTCATGTCATCAAATTCCGTCCTTGTTTTTTTTAAAAAAAACAACAACTTTGGTATGCAATATTAAATTGTCGTTAATAAGTACATATTATAATTATTTCACAAACGTTGTGTACCTAATATGACATACATACTTAACATGCCATGCAGTACCAAGTGCAGTATCATATATGTCACATACTATTGACGACTTATACCATCATACTATAATTAGTACAACCTATACATCCCTCCTTCCCTGAATGGAGTGAGTGAGTGACTGCTTATGCTTCATTGTCCTATGTACAATTCTGCAGAATCGAATCATTCTTTGGGATCATGAACAAACGGTTTTACCACAAGACTTGAGTGGGTATTGCAGTTTGAAGACAGTACTGTATCCTCAGATACACAACGTTCCTGACATCAAACTTTACCACATCAATCATTCATCGTGTCACAGAGACACAAGGCTGTATCTTGAAGTCAACTTTATTTTCCATTTCCTTTGTTCCTACATGCTGTACTTTTGCATGCGAAGGCAAAGGTTAAAACATAATTGGTTTATTTCGTGTCGAATGTTTACATCCCCAGCAATAACATGCAACGTGCAGTCAAATGCGAAATTGAATAGCCAGAAGAATAGGACTAATACTGCTACCAGGAATTAATGTCTTCTAAAGTCAAATGAAGTAGACTAGATATGGAAATCATGATCCGCTCCGTAGCCGTTGCTTAGCAAGTACATTAAGGACGTTCGAGGTGGGATCTGAAGATTGCATTCGGACAATATCATTGTTACTATCAATTATCAGTATCCAAACGTAATGACACCTGTATCGACTGATTTTATTCATATACAGCCTATTCGTGGTATTTCACAATCGGCAAACCTGTATTTACAATGACATTTTACACAAAATCTAGCACAAGATTTCGACTGTTTATGGAAATGATGTAATATAAATATCCTGTCTTGCAGTAACATGGTTTCCATCGTATATGGTATACTCTACGTTTAATCAAATACTTTTTGTTCAAAGTTAACATTTGTATCTGAGGCAGTACGTTTGATTCTTACGTATGTGACACATTTGATGGCTTTGCAAGTTTATAATCACAATGATTTGGGTATGAACATTACTTTTTGTCAGTTAAAATTGGCGTGTGAGATTAAAGTAGAAGGAAAACGTGATAGCTTGAAGACATTAATCGTAAAACACTTGAAGGTAATGAGCGCGGTAATGGTGTTGACATATCACGATTCACAGTCACAGAATGTTTTACACTCAAGTGCAGCAGTGTATATGACAGAGACGGGAGATTCTGTCACAATGTTCAGACAAACTGCAAATGACGAATATATTTTTGACGTTCCAAGTTGGCAGGTGTGTATTGTGAAGGTACAGCGTGCTAATGGTTGTATAAATAGATTAGCGTAAGATGCGTTAATCAGTGAAACTAACAATTCACAACGCCCATTATGAACATTATGAAAGTTACCAAGTTATAGCCAGCTGAAAGCCAATTATAATAAGGGTTAAAGGTATATTCGTCCATATCAAACGCATTTCAAGCCAAAAGTAGATCATATAGATTTATTAACAGTTGCGTTTATGTAAAGGGAACACACACAATCCCACTTAACGCTAAGACTGTGAGAGATAGATACATCATGTATGCTTCTCATAAACACAATCGAAAGTTGCATTGCAAGTGAGAGAGTGAGTTTAGTTTTATGCCGCATTCACCAGTATTCCAGCTATATGGCGGCGGTCTGCAAATAATCGAGTCTAGACAATCCAGTGATCAACAACATGCGCATTGACCTACGCAGTTGGGATACGATGATACGTGTCAACCAAGTCAGCGAGCCTGACCACCCGATCCCGTTAGTCGGCTCTTACGACAAGCATGGGTTACTGAAGACCAATTCTAACCTGGATCTTCACGGGTCAAAGTTTCATTATAGTCACGATAATTTGCGTTGACAGCAAAACGTGTCCTTTTCTTTTTTATGTAAGCTTTTCTGTGAGTGCTTGTTCATTTGATACGTTATTCAACAATTACGTATGGACACATAAAAATAGACACATATTTCCTTTACCAAATACCGTGACGCTGCCATTTACAACGCACTGGCGAGCGTGCTGATATTTATCACGTAACAGAGACCACACTGCTTAACAACGATGTATGTCGTCTTGTTGGTGAAGCCAGAACGGACACAATATACCAGACACCGAAACTTGGTGCACTCAGAGATCTGACGGAAGATGCGTGGACATTTGACCTTCAATAATTGTACTTGACGCATGTTTTAACTCAACAGTATTCAAGTGACAAAAAGCCCCTTCAGGGCCTCTCTATTGATTGACGCCATGTTTGTCAGTGCTCTATCCTTAGTGTAAAATTTCAGCAAAATCTATATGACAGTGAAGATTTCACCTGTCCTTTTGGATAATGATGTTTTGTGTCTTGGAGCCGATAATAACGTGTATTGTTCATGCTTTCATAGATTGTAATATTTGTAAGACTCAAACATACGTAAAAAAATATCAATGATTGTGTTGGTGGTTGAATTTGAGTGCCACCGCTTCATACCGTCGATTCACTGTTGTACATTATCCGTACGTCGTATTCAAATGACACGGCCTCTGGTGCAACCAATTATTCCAATTCAGGCGCCACCATCGAATGCCCGGAGAAGTCATTCCAGACCTTCCATGGATTCTCATTCAGATGCATTTACATGCTGCTTGTCAACATTGTGCCTGGTGCTATGCCTTGCTTTAGGTTTTACATGCTGCTTGTCAACATTGTGCCTGGTGCTATGCCTTGCTTTAGGTTTTACATGCTGCTTGTCAACATTGTGCCTGGTGCTATGCCTTGCTTTAGGTTTTACATGCTGCTTGTCAACATTGTGCCTGGTGCTATGCCTTGCTTTAGGTTTTACATGCTGCTTGTCAACATTGTGCCTGATGCTATCCCTGCCTATGTTATTTACATGCTGCTTGTCAACATTGTGCCTGGTGCTATGCCTTGCTTTAGGTTTTACATGCTGCTTGTCAACATTGTGCCTGATGCTATCCCTGCCTATGTTATTTACATGCTGCTTGTCAACATTGTGCCTGGTGCTATGCCTTGCTTTAGGTTTTACATGCTGCTTGTCAACATTGTGCCTGATGCTATCCCTGCCTATGTTATTTACATGCTGCTTGTCAACATTGTGCCTGGTGCTATGCCTTGCTTTAGGTTTTACATGCTGCTTGTCAACATTGTGCCTGATGCTATCCCTGCCTATGTTATTTACATGCTGCTTGTCAACATTGTGCCTGATGCTATCCCTGCCTATGTTATTTACATGCTGCTTGTCAACATTGTGCCTGATGCTATCCCTGCCTATGTTATTTAAATGCTGCTTGTCAGCATGGTGCCTGATGCTATTCCTTCCTATGTCATTTACATGCTGCTTGTCAACATTGTGCCTGATGCTATCCCTGCCTATGTTATTTACATGCTGCTTGTCAACATGGTGCCTGATGCTATCCCTGCCTATGTTATTTACATGCTGCTTGTCAACATGGTGCCTGATGCTATCCCTGCCTATGTTATTTACATGCTGCTTGTCAACATTGTGCCTGATGCTATCCCTGCCTATGTTATTTACATGCTGCTTGTCAGCATGGTGCCTGATGCTATCCCTGCCTATGTTATTTACATGCTGCTTGTCAACATTGTGCCTGATGCTATCCCTGCCTACTATATTATTTGCTGCTGCTTGTCAACATTGTGCCTGATGCTATCCTCCTGCTATGTTATTTACATGCTGCTTGTCAACATTGTGCCCTGATGCTATCCCTGCCTATGTTATTTACATGCTGCTTGTCAACATTGTGCCTGATGCTATCCACGCCTATGTTATTTACATGCTGCTTGTCAACATTATTGCCTGATGCTATCCACTGCCTATGTTATTTAAATGCTGCTTGTCAGCATGGTGCCTGATGCTATTCCTTCCTATGTCATTTACATGCTGCTTGTCAACATTGTGCCTGATGCTATCCCTGCCTATGTTATTTACATGCTGCTTGTCAACATTGTGCCTGATGCTATCCCCTGCCTATGTTATTTACATGCCGCTTTGTCAACATGGTGCCTGATGCTTTCCCCGCCTATGTGTTTATGTCTGTGCTGCTTGTCTGTCATTGTGCCTGATGCTGTCCCTGCCTGTGTTGTTTACATACTGCTTGTCAGCATGGTGCCTGATGCTATCCCTGCCTATGTTGTTTACATGCTGCTTGTCAACATTATCCTGCCTGATGCTATCCCTGTCTATGCTGTCTTTACATGCTGCTTGTCAACATTGTGCCTGGTGCTATGCCTTGCTTTAGGTTTTACATGCTGCTTGTCAACATTGTGCCTGATGCTATCCCTGCCTATGTTATTTACATGCTGCTTGTCAACATTGTGCCTGATGCTATCCCTGCCTATGTTATTTACATGCTGTTTGTCAACATTGTGCCTGATGCTATCCCTGCCTATGTTATTTAAATGCTGCTTGTCAGCACATGGTGCCTGATGCTATTCCTTCCTATGTCATTTACATGCTGCTTTGTCAACATTGTGCCTGATGCTATCCTGCCTATGTTATTTACATGCTGCTTGTCAACATTGTGCCTGATGCTATCCCTGCCTGTGTTATTTACATGCTGCTTGTCAACATGGTGCCTGATGCTATCCCTGCCTATGTTATTTTACATGCTGCTTGTCAACATTGTGCCTGATGCTATCCCTGCCTATGTTATTTACATGCTGCTTGTCAGCATGGTGCCTGATGCTATCCTGCCTATGTTGATTTACATGCTGCTTGTCAACATTGTGCCTGATGCTATCCCTCGCCTATGTTATTTACATGCTGCTTGTCAACATTGTGCCTGATGCTATCCCTGCCTATGTTATTTACATGCCGCTTGTCAACATTGTGCCTGATGCTATCCCTGCCTATGTTATTTACATGCTGTTTGTCAACATTGTGCCTGATGCTATCCCTGCCTATGTTATTTACATGCTGCTTGTCAACATTGTGCCTGATGCTATCCTCTGCCTATGTTATTTACATGCTGCTTGTCAACATTGTGCCTGATGCTATCCCTGCCTATGTTATTTACATGCTGCTTGTCAACATTGTGCCTGATGCTATCCCTGCCTATGTTATTTACATGCTGCTTGTCAACATTGTGCCTGATGCTATCCCTGCCTATGTTATTTACATGCTGCTTGTCAACATTGTGCCTGATGCTATCCCTGCCTATGTTATTTACATGCTGTTTGTCAACATGGTGCCTGATGCTATCCCTGCCTATGTTATTTACATGCTGCTTGTCAACATTGTGCCTGATGCTATCCCTGCCTATGTTATTTACATGCTGCTTGTCAACATTGTGCCTGATGCTATCCCTGCCTATGTTATTTACATGCTGTTTGTCAACATGGTGCCTGATGCTATCCCTGCCTATGGCTATTTTACATGCTGCTTGTCAACATTGTGCCTGATGCTATCCCCTTCTGCCTATGTTATTTACATGCTGCTTGTCAACATTGTGCCTGATGCTATCCCTGCCTATGTTATTTACATGCTGCTTGTCAACATTGTGCCTGATGCTATCCCTGCCTATGTTATTTACATGCTGTTTGTCAACATTGTGCCTAATGCTATCCCTGCCTATGTTATTTACATGCTGTTTGTCAACATTGTGCCTGATGCTATCCCTGCCTATGTTATTTACATGCTGCTTGTCAACATTGTGCCTGATGCTATCCCTGCTCTTATGTTATTTTACATGCTGTTTGTCAACATGGTGCCTGATGCTATCCCTGCCTATGTTATTTACATGCTGTTTGTCAACATGGTGCCTGATGCTATCCCTGCCTATGTTATTTACATGCTGCTTGTCAGCATGGTGTCTGATGCTATTCCTTCCTATGTCATTTACATGCTGCTTGTCAACATGGTGCCTGATGCTATCCCCTGCTTTGTGTTTTACACGTTGCCTTGATGCTATTCCTTGCTTTGCCTTCACACGCTGCTTGCCAACATGGTGCCTGATGCTATCCCCTGCTTTGTGTTTTACACGTTGCCTTGATGCTATTCCTTGCTTTGCCTTCACACGCTGCTTGCCAACATGTTGCCTGGTGCTATCTGTTGCTATGTCATTTACACGTTGCTTGTCAACATGGTGACTGGTGCTATCCCTTGCTATGTGATTTACACGTTGCCTGTCATCACATATGATAGCTTACAATGTTACAATGCAATATGTATATATGGCCTTTGCACAACTGGAATAATTATTTTAGATAGTAATTTTGTTTGCGTGCTAATACATGCATCCTAATTTAAGATTCATTTAACAAAACTTTGACACATTTAAATTTACTTCAATTTACTTCATTGAACGTCTTCGTCTTAGTAAAAGCAAACCAATCTTGAAGAGAACAAAATCTGTTATTAAAACTTACGTCAGAGGTTACATAAAACAGACACGAAGCTATTGCCGAATACTCGCGAAAATATTGAAATAATAACCAAATATGATTGACAGACTATCTCAGCAAATCAAAGGACGAGGTAGGATAAGGACCCCTTTTGGCATACTGGATATGTGGAATTTGAAATTTGAATTAATGCTGAAAATGAACATGCAATTTATGCTGTGTAGCATTTTATATTTAATTTATAATTTCTAATGATTATTTTGGCCGAAATTTGATTGTGGCGCAAAATGTTAAGTTGAACAAAGTGACCTCCCTTCGTAGTTCGAACTCAGGTGCATGATGCCTTTGTTACCCTCTGGTTTTGAAAACACCGATGTGAAGAGCTTGACTTGTTTACAATTGCAGTTCAGGTTGTGGGGTATTCACTTGTACAGCTTCAATGGAATTCATTTGACTAAAATGATCGCACTATGTCCTAAGTATGAGACGTTTCGGATGCACCTGGTGTTTTCTGTACCAAGTCAAATACACATCAAAGACGTATCCTTAGGATAATATCGAATATTACTTGTTAATTGAAGAAACGCTGCCATGTGATGAATTCTAATTACAACCTGAAATGTTAATGAAGTGCAGCTATATCGAAAATCAAATCAACATTAAAACTGATCCGATCACAGAACGAAAATCGAATTTCTACAGAATAAAGTGACGGCAAATAAGGTTGATTAGATAAGTGTCCTTGGGGCAGGCAGCATTCAAAGCACAACTTCAAAACGTCTCAGGTGCTCCATATGTTAAGGTTAAAACTTATTGTCAGTTATGTATACCTTTATTCGTTCCTTCTTCCCTTGATTTGTTCATTCACACACTCATCTAAACACACAAACAAATATAAAATTCATTCCCGTTAACTGAAACTTAAACCAACCTCTAAATTGATACGGGGATGTAATTATATTCATTCTGGTATGGTTTTTCGATATTATTCATGTAATTGGCAACAAATGTTCATTGTGAATTGTTCAGGGGTGGAATGTAGCATTATATTGGTGTTCAGTATTCATGACAGACTGTTGTTGCCATCAGAATCCATGCGACACATATACCAGTCAACGCTATAGCCCTCGAGACGCATGCTCCAAGTGTGCTCCTGTCTGAGCTGTTGTTAAGTGACATCATGTTTTGACACCAAATATTCACGTGTTATAAATTGCAACTCAAATGACTTGTGGCTAATGCACCGTATGTGCATAAATGGTTCCGAAAACTACAACTATTATCTCACATTTACCTTTGGACAGCGCTAAAAGCTGGCTTTGTGTCATGTTATACACGTTACTACGATCCTTTTGCACATTCTTACACATAATGACTAATAACCTGTCAGGCTTCCAAACATTCAAAGAACAGTTAACATTGCCAATTTGCAAATATTAATAATTTAGCGAATAGTTAATTGTGTGTAATGGACAGAAGGCTGCAGGTAGCTTATTGTACCTGAAGAGGACTTAGTCATCAAACAAGCTAGTTTCAGACATCATTTGTGAATTTAATTATTTGCAACAGAGGGAAGATCAAAGGTCTTTTGACACACTCGACGACACACGAAATGCTACTGTTTGTAAAATGAACAGCAGTAGACAAAGTGGCATGGTTTTGTCTCCCGGTTTGTACACAAAGAAGTCAGCGGAGCACGATACATTAAAACACAGGTACAAAACCCTACCAAAAGGCTATGAGAGACAGTGGAGTCCTGAATAAATAAACGGAATCGTGTTGTTACGTTCACACTGAGAGACAAGTATATCGTAATCCACGAACACGTATATACCGTGCTATCAATAAAGGGTACACATATACGCTGATCTCTACATACGTGCACAAAAGGAATATAGGTAAATGTATATAATAGATGTATAATGACGGGAGCCGGGTATTTTGGTTAAGTAAAATATCTTCAAAGTAGTGGCAGAGCAATCACTGAGTAAAGATGGAAGTTCTTCTTTATCGGATATCATTATGAACAGAGCGTTGAAGCAGGAAAAGGTTTTCATCTTCAACGCCATCTGAACAAAACTAACAAAACTGCTGGTTTGCCAGGCGGGCTGGTGTGTTCCCACCAATAACCAACTTAGTGGGACACATCTCAACGACGTAAGATAGGATGTCTTATAGCGTAATAAGAAACAACTTAATCTTGTCGGCGGAAATACTTTTAGGCTCTCCTCCTCCTACACTTTCTGGCATGTTTGCGTTCATTATAAAACTATCGTTTACTAATATGTGGACTTGCAGAGGACTTAGTTATTGAATTTAAGATGCGTCTCTCAGTGACGAAACGAAAACATCCAGCACACCTGCTCCCCTGCCCCCCATGGGGTGTCAAGAAAGGCAGTGTCAAACTGCACCGGATTTCCAAGATGCTAACACAAAGGATACAGGGGTGTTATACTCAAGTGAATGTGACATGAACAGCTCTAGTTGTCTACCAACTCAATGACAGACTGGTTCGGCTCTTGACAAGAAATTGGAGACATACATTATACAGACAAACCAGACTGACCCATGAATCACCGCCTTATGGCACAAGTCAAGGCCATGTTATTCATCAGTAATTTTAGGCTGAAATTCGAAATGACAAAGGCCCAATAATAAGTTAAATGTACAAATAAATTCACCATACATGGCTTTGCGTGACCAACCGGTTGATAGAACCGGGCCCATTCCATATCTCCAAAAGGTGAAGTCGGGGTCGAAGTAATGTGCTTGGCAAAATGAACACGGTTGATGGCTCCTGTGCCCTTCAAGAGTGCCACAAAGTGTATTTTAGAAGGTGGTCAGATGCAATTACATTTGTGAATGGAGTCCCAACTGGGATTCGAAACCACACTCACAGAGTAAGGTCCTTTAACAGCAAGCATACAAAACCACCGACATAAACCATTTAGACATCGTACGCCTCTCGTTAGTTTGATTTATATGACAACTGCTATGTTTACAGAATCAGAAGGTTTGGTATTGTTCTTGAAGTAAGGACAAAACATAAAGCCATAAATAACAAAAAAAATTAAAAAAACAAAACAAAAAAAACCACACAAAAGCAAAACACAAAAAAGCAACAACAAAACAACAGCAGACGACTATTCTAACCAGAATAATACACCATATCTTTCAGTGTCATCACAAAAGCTGTTCAGCTGAATTGTGACTTCCTTCATATGAACAGAATAATGAATTTAGAACCCATGTCAACTCTTATCTTTAACAACCAGCATTACAAAGTATTACATTATCATACGGACGTTACTGATCATGATCAATAGCTGTATAAGATAGTAGAAGACACACCACTCCCATCGTCGATATGACATACAATTTGAGTATAACAATATTATTCCCACACAATGAGACAATGTTTTGAAAGTTATAACGAGATGTACCCTTTAGAGACGCGTCAACGTGTAAAGAGTAATATTTGAGTTGAAAGGTATTGATTGAGAACCCGTTTTCCGGCTTCACTGATCGGGATAATGGCGACGCATACGAAAACCTCAACAGTACATTGCCTGTAGTGTGAAGTTAGTCCATTAGAATGTGTTTTGTAATTAACATTAGCATTGAAATCGGATGAGACGTCACCATTTAATCTTTAAAATCCATTTGTCCAGGAACTCTTTGCTTTATCATCTGTTTCTTTCAAAGGATTTTTTGCAAAATTCAGCATGCTACTGTCATGGATATATGTACTAAGCCTGAAAAGGCTGGGAAGGCGCGTTGTATTTGTTAATAGATTTTCAAGTTTGATAGAGACTGGTAGGGAAAAAGTGGGTAAATAGTCTCTGCACATCGTTGCCTTCGTTTATGAAATAGGTTCTCTCCACTTGTCTTTGGGAATTGTGTAGCATGTCGCGCGATATGAACGAACGTTTAGACCAGTCGTGGGGCCATATATAGTTTTGATCACATTAAATCAAATGTTAATGTTCTATATTAAAGAATTCCACATTTTCTCAAGCAAATATAATTGAAAAGTTGGTAGATAGCTTAAAAAGTACACCGGTTCCAACACAAAGAGTTCTCGAAGTCTCTCGAGTAAAATGAGTCATAAATTAAAACAGCATATTTCTACCACTTGTGACGTAATGCTTCTCTATAACATTTGGCTTAAACACGCTTGTGTCTTCTGGGATGGTAAATAGCATGTATTAGAAATAGACATTGACGAGCTAGATATATAGTGATGAATAATAATATCGATTAAATTGATTGATTTCTTAAGGTGCTCACTGGCACTATTCTAAAGTTAAAACCAAAATTATAAGTTAGTTACCATCCTTAAATACAAAACCCTTATGAGTTCTATCATCAAATATCTGCCCTTATCCCCTTGTACAAACGGTACCTACACAATGAAAGTTGCCATGCAATACAGTACATCAAAAGGTCAGTGGTTAGTCAGTCCTTCAGTGACAACAGTTAATATATACTGACACACTTTGAAAACGCAAAGAAGGTAGTTTTTTTACTTGTAACAAAGATACATGAAATAGAGAACGTTTGAAAATGCAAGAAATGGCGTGTGTTGGGTCTGTTGTTCCATTCTCGAAGAATACAAGATCACGAAAACACATCTGCCCATCTTAGGAACAGTAGAGCGTGTAATTGGGCTGCTCGAGGCATGAACTTTGCCATTGCCAGTCTGTTCAACCTTTGACCTGGACAGCTTCCGTTTACAACAGTCAGGCAAAACCGACAGATTTGACCTGAACACCTCCGATGTCAGTTCAAAACAAAGGAAATAAACACAGTTGGTGAACATTGCAGCCATCATATCACCTCATTGCAGTCAATCAACGGCTGGGACAAGCTGGAATACGTTGCCAACGTTCAGTGTTCAGTGTCAGGCTCGACATCAATGGCATGGGCAAAAACAAGGCTTTTCTTCAATGGATTTGTGTTTTGTGATGGGCTGTGTTATTGCATTTCAGTTTGGATGGCGGAAAACGTGTGTATCAGCGATGTCGTGGACGTTTCCCAATGTATGTGTCTGACAGTGATATCGATTTGGCGGTGGCAATATTATAGTTTAAGGAACAGTAAACTCACCTTTAAACCATAGTAATCTCACAGCCGTATGTCGATGAAATTCTAAGGCCTGAAGTCGTTTCATTGTTGCAACGTCACCATCGAGTTTTAGAATGTGGTGGTTAGTTCTGATGTAACAAAGACTGTGCATGTTTAAACTCAACGTGTAGAAGCCATTTATGCACAGGACAAATCACATAGAAACACTCACATACTATCAGTATGCTGGAATCTGATACTCCTGAGTCATTCTCCAAAGAAACTACTGAACTGAGCGCTGAGAACTAGAGCTCTCTCCTCTCCTCAGAACCAGATGCTTTTGACCTTACATGGCCAGAGATGTCGAAAGCTGCTGTCTGAACTGTGAACTCTCTATATTAGGAACGCATGGCCCCAATGTTAGACCTACTGTTGTCTCAATAACTGCTAAACAACTTGCTACGGATTTCACTGTATAGTGAAAAGGGACAAACTCATGTGAAGATGTACTTGTTCAAAACCATGTCTTCACCAAGTTCACTTAAGCTTTTCAAACCAGTGCAACTTAGTCCTAACGACATACTGTTTGGATTGAGGCAGTCTAAAAGTACAGTGCTCACAAACAGTTATTTGCACAATGCCTATCCAGGTGATCGAAAACGTATTTGGTATATTGTGTTTAGTGTCGCATCAGGCAAAGAAGCTGGAGATGATATACTTGGTAGAAAAAGGACGACATGATAATTTACGATATTTGCTGCATTTCCTATTTGTGATTGGTTAAATGCAGGAATAAAATATTTAAATGTTTCGTGAAATAAGCCGGAATTAGGAACTATCTGTACACACTTGTTCTTCCAGATCTACCCGACATTCGGTAAACACAAACGTAAGAACTTAAGTGAATATTAGGGTCATGCCTATTATTGAACAAGGAATGGAACAACAAAGTATGAGGTAAAGCATGCGGTGATGATAATGTATGCATTCTAAAGGGTAGTAGTTGCTGGTTGCTGGGCACCTAATTTAGAGCCGGAAGTCTTTACGGCCAGCCACCATCAGACAAAATGTCATCCCAGCAGATCCCGGAAAAGCAGTGTATTTAGTGAAGGCAGTGTGTTTTGGGGGTTCTCTATATATGGTTCAACCAACCATTTGCTTTTCAGAGCGAGAGAGTTTTTATTAACGTCGCATCGGCATTATTTCAGCCATATAGCGACAATCTTTTTTAGGGGTCAGAGAGTAAATAATGTATAACCAGGCCTATGTTCTACTGTATGAACATGATGTGTACCCAACCCCCACCCATACATCACCAGCTCCACTACACGGGACACTGCCGCCACCAGCTCCACTACACGGGACACTACCGCCACCAGCTCCACTACACGGGACACTACCGCCACAACCTCAAGTACATGGGACAATACCACTACCACCACCTGGGACACCTCCTCCACCATCACGACTACATGGAACACCACCATCATCATCTTGGACACCACCGTCATCCTCATTCTGCCAATGTAGGCGTCGAACTCTCATCATCTGAAGTTGCCTTTCCTCATGGAGTGTATATCTTGAACTGGAGGATGTCAAGCTGGAACTCCGAGATAGTCCAAAAGATGCTGGATAGGGTTCATATCGGGCTTCTAATTGGACATGGTAATGTTTGTTCTGCAAATGTGTAACAGCTACTCGACAACTGTGGGGTCTGGCGTTACATCCATGAATATCCTGGCAATCTATCTCATTCAGTCACCTCTTGCAAGAGGCATAGGTTGGTGGAGATCCGTTCTGTCCAGAAGGACCTGCTGGGCTCAGCGTAGTATAGCTTGGTTTACAAAACCACAACCATTTGTGCAGCTGGTACTATCAACCAGAATTCATCACTCGTGTATCCTAAGATATATGCCCTCACTGAAAGTATTCACATTACCATTTAGGATTATTGAAATACAAACAACTGTCATCTGTTAACTTCATGATGAGCACTTTCAAAGGATTATTGAGTCTTCATAGAGGGATTTTCAAACCTTAGTTTTTATCTGCCTATACTTTGGATTCAAAGACAATTGTTCAAACAATATTCCAACTTGATCTGTTTTCTGTGATTACAAAGGACGTATTGTGTCGGAACGTAATATCCCATTAACGTGAGGTATAATGATTATCCGATTTCTAGTTTCCTGGTGGATATAATGACCTTTTATCGGACATACCATCAATGTCTACAAATTGCTCTCACGAAGTACATCACGTTTCTGTCGCATCTGTTTTACTTCTCGCCGTCTTCCGGTGCTGTTAGCATTACTAAGTATACAAGACTTAATAGATAACAATTTCTTTATCTTGATGGACATAGTGACGTTTCGCTATTGATCCTTATACCGTTGTGAAGCAAACTTATATATAGTAAGGGATAAGAGGAACAGGAAGAAGATTTATAAGTGCCCCTGAATATGTTGGTTGGTTGGTTTGTTGTTTAACCCGCACTCAGCAATATTCCAGCCATATGGCGGCGGTCTCTTGAATATGTAATAGCCTCTACTGTGTCTGAAAAAATCAAAATTTTAAAAATGCCATGTATAAGTGAAGTGCAGTCCTTGTAAATATTTGCAAAGTATACCCTATATTCATCAATACAATCATTTTATACACTATGCACCTTAAATCAACGCTTACAGATACCAATCCATTCAGTGATTTCCAATCCATTTTACATTCGTATTTGAACATTGTATCATGATATTTAGGTGATGACTGATCACAAATTTCACACGTTGTATACAAGATCTAAACCTTCACATTTCGTCGTTTTAGCTACCCGCCGTACCGAATTGAATGCATAGAGCTGAATAGGCGATAATACGACAGTGAATCGAGTACGTTTACAATGTAAAGATTTAAAAATGCGATATTCAAACAGCTAATGAAAGACAGATTGCAAAACGTCAACAAAACGACCAATCACTGCAAACGTTTTGCAATGTAAGCAATGGTGGTCATCCCTGATGTATCATGGGAACACATATGGCAGAACATAACAGTAAATATACCATAGTTTATGGGAAAACATACACTGTCAATACCCCAGCGTCAACGTTACCGATACATGTGAAGGCTATACCGGTCAAATGTCTCTAAGTGTAATAGCATCACGTACAGTTCCCATCGCGCCTATGGCATGCGCTGTCAGTTTAAGGTTGGACCATCAGGATCAGCAAACCTTGAGGATTAGTGAAGGAGGAGGATTTGAAAAGGATTGTTCCATTAATTCGTGTTTTCAGAGAATATGATACACAAGTTTTCAAACATTGTTTATGCTTTATGTATGCGTTATTATGTTTGTACACAACCGTCTTGTAGCCGTGTCATTCATCAGTTGAAACTAAATCCAAAGACGAATAAGAAGTAGTTCGATGTATTAATCATGAGCATTAAGGACAGACCAATAGTGTTTAGAATATCAGGGACAGTGTTATTCGACCATAACTATTTTAGGTTCATTTGAATATGTTTCATCTTCTAGTTCCATTCAAAGCATTATGTTATTCATACTGAAAACTGAGAAGTCACATGTGAATAATTTAAACTGTGATCAGTTTCACGGCCAAGAATATTCATCTGGATGCCAAGGAGATAATCAGCATTGCCTGACACATAAATGCCACAAATGGAAAACTTTTATTAACAGCTGGAAGATAAAACAGCAATCGAATACGTTGCAGGACTTTTAACATCAAAAGCTGCAGTTCTTTGATGTTACTATACTATATCGTCATTGTGGGACTTGCAATAGGTTTGGAATATATTTCCAATTATTTGGAATAGATGTCTTAGCTGCATGTTCGTCAATATCGAACAAACAATGTTTCACCCATGCGCCATCAAATTATCCGGACATCACTGTCGATACAGGAAGAAACATAAATGATGCACATTCCGGCATCGAATGAATAGCTATGGGCAGAAAGTCAAGCATATGCTGTAATGAGACGAGTGTGTTGTAAACTGACAACTTACTGACTGCCGCAACAGTTTGAAGACACTGTAGGTTATATTACCTAAATATACCAAGATAGATAACAGCAAGGTGTTTTAAGGTACATGTATCTTTCATATCGCAATTTAGTGTCTAATTGAGACACAAGCATGAAACTGTACATTGTTGTATGCCAGGGCACATTTGATTGTCAAAATGATAATGAGACACACGCATGTGGCGTTACATATTGTTTTATGCCAGGGCACATTTGATTGTCAAAATGATAATGAGACACACGCATGTGGCGTTACATATTGTTTTATGCCAGGGCACATTTGATTGTCAAAATGATAATGAGACACACGCATGTGGCGTTACATATTGTTTTATGCCAGGGCACATTTGATTGTCAAAATGATAATGAGACACACGCATGTGGTGTTATATATTGTTGTATGCCTTGGCACATTTGATTGTCAAAATGATCATGAGACACACGCATGTGGCGTTACATATTGATGTACGGCAGAGCACATTTGATTGTCAAAATCCATGTGGCGTTACATATTGTTGTATGCCACGGCACATTTGATTGTCAAAATGATAATGAGACACACGCATGTGGTGTTTCATATTGTTGTATGCCAGGGCACATTTGATTGTCAAAGTGATCATGAGACACACGCATGTGGCGTTACATATTGTTGTATGGCTGAGCACATTTGATTGTCAAAATGATAATGAGACACTCGCATGTGGCGTTACACTGTCATATGGCAGAGCACATTTGATTGTCAATTTTCAAAGTGATCATGAGACGCATGCATGTGGTGTAACACTGTTGTATGGAGGAGCATTTTTCTGAAATAATATGTGTAATTGTACTTCCTTTTGTTACTTATGTCAGTAACGATTCACCGAAGTTTTGTAACAATTATTAATGGTTTGGAAAACGCCGGAAAGTATCACTATCTGATGTCAGCAGCATTGAGAAAGTTGCTATGTTTAGATGCTTGGGTGGTTACGTGTGGTCAGGAATCTCCCAGAACAGCCATATACTAATCCAACACTGTATGACACTTTGGACGGTTTTAAGACTACATAATCGGACATACGTAGCCTCTAAAGTCTCACATTATGTCACGATCAGTGTGTGAACATCCTTATTTTTAACCCTAGACACCATCTGTGAGGCCTATTTCGAAAGTTTGACCATTGCCGATACAACGTTATTATCATTATCGCTGACTTAATTGTTATTATCAGTGTTATTTTATTTTATATTGCCATTATAAATGTACTGGTGTTATGTTTTTACCGCCACTCTGTTTTGTACTCCATTGCTTCGCAGTCATTTATATTGATTTGAGCACTTGGTTGCTTTTATACAGTTGTTGAATGCATATCCTGCGTTTGTTGTTGGTTGGTTTCACACTGATTTCTTCTGCGTCTAGATATCTGGGTTTACCATCTGTTTCAAGTTGGAAATCGACACTGAACAACATCTTTAGACGTGCCGTTAGCTTGGCGCTCACTCCACGAGGATTCATGCATCCAACCCCTTTTGATAAAACATACTGACTACACGCACAACGCGATGGTTACACAGTATAAATACCATAAACACAGCGTTACCTTACCAAAATAAACAATACAAGGCTATTAGAGCTTTCAAAAAAAAATGCTTAGGTCTACAGGTACAAAACGTCGGTCATTTCTTCTTTGATAATGTAGAAGTTACTCCATCGAACTCAAGCAAAGGTGAAAGTCACTTGGTTTCTTTAAACGAATTGTTATACCTCGAACGATGAAATACATTTCCTTTAGTACGCGTGGCTTCGTGTTTTCACTCACAGCTATACGAAAACCAATCAAAACGTAGAATAAAATAGATCATCAAATGGAGAGGTGTCAGGATGTATGCCAACCTTGGAACATACAGTCTTGAAAAGGGTTGAGAATATCCGAAATGAGATGATTAATAGAGGAAGTCCTCCGGTATGTAATGAAACCCTTAGACAAGAATCACAAAGACTTAACTGGGTGAAAAAGCGCGGAATTCCCTCACCATTGATGAAAGATGCACAAAAAAGAAAGACGTTTACACTGGTGTAGGGCTCACGAAAATCAAGATTGGGATCATGTTTTCTTTTCTGATGAAAGTTCTGTCTGGCTTTTTCCGATCTATGAAAATTTGGACAAAGATAGTATTACCGTGAAACCTATCTACCAACACTCAAAACATAGCCCGTAATTTCACATGTGGGGTGGGATATCATCACGATATTATGAAGATAATTGGATGTTCCAGCATGATAACGACCCACAACACACTGCGGGCTACACAAAACAGTGGTTGTCGGACGAAAATGTTCAAGTTTTAGACTGGCCCAGCCACAGCTCATATCTTAACCCTATTGATAATGTGTGGGGACTAAATAAGGACAGAATAAACTACAAAAAAACCCAGAAATATTGAGCATTGAGCAGAAAGAAGTGGTCGAATATTGGGATTCGCTGTCACACGATTCCCTACAAACTTTGATCGGTAGGCGCCTTCAGTCGTGTATTGCAGGGCAAGGAGGTCTCATAAAGTACTGAAAAGACACTCAGAATGTAAGAGAATCACGTCGCAACATATTCATTGAGGTAAAACGTCTATATTCTATATAAATGTATTAGATGTTTGCCGAAACAAATTTCTCACTAATTTCCGGGAATACTACATTGTGTTGTTGTGTAACGACAAACAGATCGAAATAACGCCATCATAAGATGTGTGTCTGCTTGTCAGTCACAGTGCAAACCCGTTGCTAAACAGTTACATGAAATGACGTCAAACATGACGATAAATTTGGTGGTTGAATTGGGTCTCCTTGGGTCAGCAGTATTCCAGCTATATGGCGGCGGCTTGTATACAATCGAGTCTGGACCAGACAATCCAGTGATCAACAGCATGAGCAAGGTTCTACGTAACTGTGATACCATGACATGTATCAACCAAGTCAGCAAGTCTGTCCACCCGATCCTGTCAGTCGCCTCTTACGACATGTATGGGTTGCTGAAGACCAATTCTATCCCGGTACTTCACGGGTTTGACAAGATAATCGTGACAGGATAGATTTCCCAAGTTCTTCATGAACCTGTAACTATCATATGCGTGAGTCATCATAGATACGTTTGCCGATCATCAAAGGTGATTATGGTCGGATCTGTAGTTTGGATTTGCAGCTTTGATTGCTCAGACTCTAACTTGTCGGTCTACACTGATCGAATCCATAGTTTGGATTTGCATTTCTTCATTCCGTTTTGTATGAAGATGTTCTTGAACGGGCATACAATGAAACTATCTGTCTTTCCGTTTTGTAAAGGATTGGTTCAAGATTGAAGTGTCAAGATGACACAAACGATGCTTCCGATCGGTATTTAGTAGAGTTGGGGGATTCCCAGCGTTTCACCCAGAAACGCCGTACAAGAATACATCTTGTAGAAAACATATGGACGCCATTGTGTGTTTCTCAAAGTTATGAACGTCAGTTCGTCGAATGGAAACGGATTTTATCGTGTAAATCACTATCGTCATCCTTTGCGTGACAACACCAGACGTAATCTTGTGGTGTTCAGTGTGTTTCTAGTTTATCAACTGCCTGTCGGTAATGAAATCAGTAATTTGACAGCTTTTAGTCGGGTGATTATGTACTTCTGCAATCTATCAAACAACGATCTATGTCCCTGGTAACGGCTGATAAATATTGACAAGTAAACGACAGTTCTTTGTCGTATTCGACACACGTTTTCATTGCCCGAGAAGAATGTGTTTTGTGAGAGGTATACATGCCGCACCAAGTCAATCCTTGAAACTTCCAAGGTCAGTCCTCACAGATGTTAATTCCCCTCAGGTCTCACCCACAATTCATTGGCTAGCCCACAACAACGTCATCTCAAGACACCGGGACCATACTGCAACGGCATCATCTACATGATTCCTTGGTCATACTACATCGATATCATCACACGTACCCACACGCGCGCGCACACACACACGCACATACATACATGCAAACATACATGGAACGTACTAGCTATTCAATGTGTCCCGTGTTCCTACATTGAAAACAGCGTGTTAGACGTGGAACAGAACTATGAAATATTGATTGTACAAATGACATATTATTCTTTTCGTCTCATTATCGTAACAGCACATTATCAGGCAATGTATAACGAATGCCATTGGGTATCGAGCATCATTACTTTAATCAGATCGATCGGATCAGTTTCCGAAACATTGTTAATTGTACGATATTACGCTAAATTACGAACATTCTGAATCAGTAATCAAGTAAATCCGATCACGCACACACCACATATAACAGCTATGACGTGACAATAATACTATCCCAATGAGGACGACGGCAATTGTTAGATATTCAATTCTTGTATTGTCAATCCAGTCCGTTCTCGCGGAAGTAAAGGGACATTAGCGAAAATTTACATCTTTATGAATACAATGGTCTTGGATACGATACCATGGTGATGCTGCTTGTGGCCCCCACGATAAAATGGATTTGTCGTCAGGCTCGATGCTCATAATATCGATCACTGGGTTATCTGTCCTAGATTTGCCGTAATACAGCTAAGGTTTACTAATGGTAGCGGTGAAATACAAATAAAACAAATCTTAGAAAGATCATGCTTACCTCTGGTAGCTTGGAATGGGAAAAAAAACTAATAATACCTTCGTTTTTTTCATTCTGAACTACAGAAATGTATATAACACATAGGCATACATATGCAAATAGCAGAATTTCCAAGGTCAGAACGATCTGGACAAACGGGCCCTTAATGGAATGTATATATTTATATCAATAATATGGTTAACAGACGCTGGTCAATATCAAACATATTCCTGAAAAATATGAATAATTTCAAGTGTAATAATATCGATTATACCTCTTTAACCTTTGCAAACTATTAGGGAGCAATTTGTGTTGTCGCTATTAGGATGATATGTTCTATCTTGATCAGCCATTACCCTATGCAGTATTAATAATCGCCTGGGTCATATTGATATCCTTCCGATTACAACCTGTAGATTCACGGTTTCATAATTCTAGTACTGCTTTAATCACACTTGAGTTGAAGTTTCTTTGGTGTGTTTTTTCTTCAGAATTCTCTGTACAGAACCGTAACCTAAATTCGTGTTCCACTCATTTACGAGTGGAACAAAATTCCGCAAGCGAATTTGTATATTTCTTTAAATACGTTTTATCATTGGAATACAAGTAGCTTCGGGAACGAGAATTATCTCCACTCTGTTATGCAAAAACATAAAACAACAGTAAGTTTACCTTGATGAAATGAAAGGCAAGTGTTTCTACAAATGCTTAGACTGGGATAATGCCATGTACCCGTTTCGCCTGAACCCAAAACGTAGAGTATACCACGAGAAGTGAGAATACCATGCCGAGGCGTGGCTCCGCGTGGATCTCAAGTGACAGGGTTGTATCGATTATGGGGATTATAAGCAGCAGGAACCAACACTTGCTGGAAATCATTACTCTCCTTAGCTGTCACTCACGCTCACGTTGGGGCTAAGATTCTTGGTGAGATAACCATGTCACACCAGGTTCTGAAGTTGTCTGTCGTCATTGTCGTAGTTTCCTATATTGTATACGGTAAGTAAAGTAACTCTTTACATATTTGTTCCAAGATGATGTACATATTCACATAGTTCATATGGCGGCGTAAGTCTCATTTATCACGGATTAACAAATGTTCTGCAAACAAGGTTTAAGTGGAATTAAAACGCTTCACGATCAAGACATGTTTAGATAATTATTCAGTTATAACTAAATAAGAAAAAGAATAGTATGAGGCAGCGTAGGACATGTCCTCAAACAGAAAGCAACAATACCCGAGCAAACAATGGTATTTCAGATTCAATGCCAGCGAGTGCTTATGGCTGTGATACTATTTTGGGCATATTAATTCGAACGCGTATGATATTCACAAGATATTTACAATAGAGCAGTATCCCTGTAATAGCAGTGGGGATGTCTGATTGTTTTGTGTCTGGGGTCGGGGTTGTTGTTGGTGATATTTGGAAGCATTCATGTGTTTATAAGCATATAAAGTAGCACTAGTGTGAGAATTCAGGCGATGTATACACCTTAACATCCATCAGCGTGTGACTGACATGCATAATCAGAATATTACTCCCAATACAACTTGTACACGGAAGGACGTTGAATTTTTCGATTTCAATAAAACTATCACGAATGCTCAATTTGCTCTTATACAACACCTAAATATTGGAGGTGAAACATATGTTCTCTTTATAGAGCTTTCTTTAAGCAATTTGATGCTCAAAAAATTTATTAGAAACCGACAACGATGACAATACACTTGATGACGTCATGCTTCCATGGAAGCTGATATACTTGCCTTGTTAGCAGAATGTGAACAATGTACTTATAATTATAACTTTCACAATTCTTGTCATTATTGATCAAACGTAATATTTAATTGAACCTCATATACATTTAGCTTAGACTGCTGGCGTGTTTGTTTCAAATTTAAGTGTGAGAAATGGAAATAATTTTAATATAGAAAGGTATTCAATCGATGTGAGGAGACCGAAATATTTCAAGGATGTATTCCCTTTAAAAACGTTTTCTAACCACTCAGATTGCAGGACACTCTCCTGTTCATGTATTGTTTCATTCACAGAAACTAGACATATCGAATACTATACATGTATTTTAAATGTCTTTTGAGTGTTTTGTCAAAACAATATTATGCTTGTTACTATAACATTATCTTGCCAACAGGATCTACACCAGTAGGCGACCATGAAGGAAAACAGTTTCTTCTGTCCTTTTTGAAAAATGGCTATGGAAATGGAAAACCATACATATTAATTATGACAGAAACGAAGGCAGAGGTGACAGTCAGAAACCACCTAGAAGGTAAAGCCATGGACTACACACTCAGAGTGGTCTTTCGTTAAACATCGAGCTTCCCAGCTCCATTCGTTATTCTTCAGAAGTGGAGGAAGTTCATCAAAAGACCGTGACCGTTGATTCGACATCCGACGTGTCTGTGTATGTCATGGATTATAACACCTACTCATCCGAGGGATATCTGGCTATCCCAACTCCCTACCTGTCTACAGCATACATAGCTGCATCCTATACGGAAACTTCTAAATACAAGCCAACACTGCTTGTATCAGCAACCCAAGATAAAACAACCGTGACAATCAAGTTCAAGATTCAAAACGGTGGGACATGCGGCTCGGAAATACATTCAGATGGGGGCACTGCAACATTCACCCTCAGTGCCAACCAAACATTTGGAATTGTTTGCACTCATGACTTAACAGGAACGTACGTTAAAAGCACCAAACCGATAACATTTCTTTCTGGACATCCATGTGCAAATGTTCCTGATGGAGTTGACGGTGTGGATATGCTCGTGGAGATGATAGCTCCTGTTGAAGCATTAGGGTCTAGTTTCGTGATCCACAACTTGGAAGGAAGAGACAGTGGCGCTATATACAGGACTGTGGCATCGACTAATGGAACAGTGGTTACGACCAGTGCTGGGAAGTCATTTTCCCTGGAGTTTGGTGACTATTTCGATATTGATACGGCTGCTAAAGGGGAGATGTGTCTCACTTCTAACCATCCTGTTCTAGTTGTCATGTATGGTAAGAGCAAGCAGGCTGACACAGTTGTAGGAGACGGTGATGGGTTCATGGCACAGGTGCCCTCCACAGACAGATTTCTGTCTTCCTACTTGGCTAACTTTTCTTCACTTACTGACTTTAAGACATATTATGCAAGGACAGTTTCAACTGCAGGTGGCAATCCAACAGACTACCGATCGATACCAGGTTGCGCCTATGGAGTTAATTTCACGATAGCAGAAGAGTCATCAACACAAGTGTCAATGAATGGTGCACGTTTTGGGGCAGTCGCATACGGATTCATGTCAGCTGGCGGCTATGGATTTCCAATTGGAATGGTCTTTGGTAAGAATATTCACATTATCTCCACACCAGTGAGTATGTACAGATTTGGTCACGCCACATTCACCAATGCCACAGTGCTACAATGAGACAAGTTTGCCATTGTATCTAGATGAAGTAAACCAGTCGTTGACAATGTCATTACACAACATCACCAGTTTCACTTAGTTCAGGGAGCCCTTGTTTCAAGACTGGGATAGTTGACTTTTGTTTTGATTTTAACCGTACAGGAGAGAGGTTATAGGACGATAACTGCTTAAAGTTAGACATGGGCACAAACGTGACTTGTATATTATTGTATAATAGTTTTGCCAACTATCTCAGTAGTTAATTGCTATTACTATAAAAGACATAAGGTCAGCATAGTTCTTCTCCCTATGCTGGCGGGTGATGGGGTAGCCTAGTGGTTACAGTGTTCGCTTGTCAAGCCGAAGTTGCGGGTTCGATTTCCCACATGGCTCAGTATGTGGAGCATTCTGATTTCCCTTGCTGTGATTGCTGTTGGAATACTGCTAAAAGTGGCGTAAAACCACACTCACTATACTCTCTGTACTGATGTGTAAACCAAGTAAAGTAAATACATGTATGTACAAGAAAACAAATACTCGTGAAGATTCGTGTTAGAATAGGTCTTCAGCAGCCAACTCTTTTCATAAGGGTGGTAAGACTTGCTGACTTATAGCTGGAATATTGCTGAGTGCGGCGTTAAACAACAAACAAACAAGAAAACAATATTATAGTGAACAAGTCTTCTTGAAATAAATAATATTTGTGCAATTTGTCCATAGAGGTACACACCATTAACGCTTGTTGATCGTTTGCACTTCTTTCTGTAGTCCTATGACAGAGGTTCTACAATTGACAGCTCCATACTTACACACAAGTGCTTAACGCCTTTGTCATGGATCAGTTCGCGTATCCTTCACTTATATACTGGACAAAAATATTTAGGGATATGTGTAAATTTTGAAATTATGAATACTGATCTATTTATTCATTGACACACTGATAAAATATCAATCACAAAAATACCAATATCCCTACCTTATTTTGTCCAGTATAGTATTCCCAGAAACTATTGAGAACGTTGTTAATTTCAAATATCTGGAACATGAAGTTTTACTTAAATGAATATGCTGAGATATGATTCTCTTACAGTCTAAGTGACTTTTCAGTACTTTGTGAGAACTGCTTGCCCTGCAATGCATGACGGAAAGAGCTAGGTACACTACCGATCAAAGTTTGTAGGAAATCGTGTGACAGCGAATCCCAGTATTCGACCACTTCTTTCTGCTCAATCCTCAATATTTCTAAGTCATTTTTGGTTTATTCTGTCCTTCATTAGTCCCCACACATTCTCAGTAGGTTTAAGATATGGACTGTAGCTGGGCCAGTCTAAAACTTGAATATTTTCGTCCGACAACCACTGTTTTGTGCAGCCCGCAGTGTGTTTTGGGTCGTTATCATGCTGGAAAATCCAATTATCTTCTTACAGTGTTCGGGCCGTTGGAAGGGGGTGATCATTAAAGATGTCAACTTGTCATTCCTTAGTCAAAGTTCCAGTGAAAATACACAACGGCGTCCCTCACGTGATGATGTCCCACCTCACATTTGAAATTTCGGGCTATGTTTTGTTGGTTGATAGGTTTCATTGTATCTTTTGTCCAAATTTTCACACGGTTCGGAAAAAGCCATTCCGCGCATTTTCACCCAGTTTGTAATTCCTGTCCAAGGGTTTCATTACATACCTGGGGACTTCTTCTATTAATCATCTTATTTCATAAATTCTCAACCCTTTTCAGTTTTCCCCTACTCACAATCTGACCTAGTCGCTGGCGATCCGTAGTACTGAACTTCCTTGGTCTTATGCTAAGTCCCAACCCATGACTGAATATTCTTCAAAGTTCTGTATACTGTAGACAGAGGAATGTCATGTCTACCGGCTAACTCTTTTGCATTAGTGACACCCCTTTCAAAACCCTTTCCTCTTCTGCTGTCCTCTTCTGCCAAATCTGTCAACAAAGGAAGTCGTCTGCAACACCAGGGGAAATAAATAACTTGATGTAGTGAGGTTTATTCTTAAGCCTCACAAGAGTTACCTCCCATATTAAGTAGCCTTCATAATGTAACACATTTTTCAAAATTCTATTTTAGTGTTAGGAAACAACGTTTTTCTCAATAATTTCTCGGAAAACTGTCTTAAGGGGCCACGCTCTGATATAACAGTCAATGCTGTTCAAGCGGTGTGGACGTCACACACTCCTTCTGCTGCTTACACACAAAATAAACGATCTGAAATTGGAAAACCATGGTTTGCTTCAGTCTTATTTAAAGCCTATTTTCTTAGACTAAAGCTCTATATTTCTGACAAGAAATTTGAATACTTCATGAAACCACGGTGCATGTACAACCGACACCTTGCCTCATGGAACGTCTTTCTTGAACATTCAGATATTGACGAGTGTGAAAGTACTCCTTGTGTGAACGGAGGCTCGTGTAAAGATGGTGTGTATGCCTACACTTGTGAGTGTCCAGCAGAACACACGGGCGTCAACTGTGAGTCGGGTAAGCAATTTACTGAGCTATCGTTTCAGATGTGAAGCTCTTCTCAAACAACGACTTTTTTCATATCCAAAAGAACTGTTACATCTGACCAAACATACGTAAAACATTATCACCTGAACCTGACTACTATGAAACTCTTGTATCCACTATGACGTTAAAGTGTATAAACTAATGTTTTCTTCTCGGTCTTTACACATAAACTTTTGTACCAGCCGCTGAACTGAACTAAACTGAACTTAACTGAAAAATACAACTTGGCTCGAACATATATCCTGATAAACCTTTCTAAATTAAAGAAGACTATCGCATTATGCACATAACAGTTTCTACCAGGTACTGTTTGTTTTTGTATTTTAATGATGTAATGATATTACGATTTTTAATCCGGACATCGTGACATCTATATCGATGAAATTCTTTGAATATAGCAGACGTATAAATGATATTTCATTCAATTGCAGGTGGTTCATCCGATGCTGTATCATCGATCGTGTCAGTGACCGGCATTCAGTACTCATCGTCCCCTCACTTTCTACCAGCTTCAGCGAATTCGTCAACCTACACTGTGTCATCGTCGGACAACATGGTGGCTTCTACAATCACGACTGAATCACGTGTTGTTTCTGAAGCATCACCATCTATGGACAGTGTGGCCTCTTGGTCATCTCTGCTTTCAGACATCATGGGCTCGTCGCCCTCGCTTTTCGACCTTAGTTCTTCGTCGCACGTATCCTCAGAAAGTGTGCCGTTCATGAAGCCATCACCAGCTTCTGTGTACATTACACGTGGTACCTCTTCTGGGAGCACCCATCCATTCATTTCATCATCAGTGCCTGATGCAGGAACTATGATATTAACATCTGCTTCTGACTTTAGAAACGTCTTGGAATCATCTACTATCTTCAATATGTACACGTCCCAAACAATCATCGACGATGTTACCCCATTACTTTCAAATCCTTTGCCTTCATCGCTGATGCTAACGTCCGCATCCTACTTCACTAACCCAGCCTCTCTGATGGTTTCAACAGTTGTGAGTAGCACCATACCTAGCCAACTAGGCCTGACGACGACATGCACGTCTTGTACCCCATCCATACCCATGTCGGTCACTCCAGCAACATCATCAATATCTGTAAAATCCTCTTTGCCCAAGTCCTATTCGACAGCTTGCATATGTACATGTGCAGTCAACCTGGCTACAATGGACATAGTGATGATAACAGAAGAAATAAAGAAACGCCTCACTGTGCCAACACACAATCTCTCAAGCACAATACGGAAGAAAATTAGTGTCCGCGATGACAGACCAAGTGCTGTTACCATGGGTTCAGCTGGAATTGTTTTCATCGTCATTGCCACTCTTATTGTTACTGTGCCGGATATCTTAAATATGTTGCAGTTTGTCTGCGGTTTGGGATTCCAAAAGCCACGAGGAAAGTCTTCGCAAGACCAGAGTTATACCTAAGTTCATGTAAAGCACCTGGGCCTCCTTTCACAAAGCACTAATGTGATCACAAGTCACTAAGGTAACCTTAGTGCAATGTTAAAGAATGGAAGTTAAGGTTAACCTTAGTGAAGGTTGACCCAGTACATGTGTTGGTTGTGATGAACATATACGTCATCCTTATGTGGACATTATATATTTTGAGATACACTATTGGACACATTGCTTCTTTAAGTAATACACGGGCGAGTTATAAATATTCTATAATACTGCTTCGCTGATCACGGTTGTCATAACATATGTACATAATCAATGACACATCTGACTCCGTTATTGTATCAACGCTTCAGCACAATGGCCGATGTGAGACACTTCAAGCATTCCACAGAACGACGACCTATTGGCATCAATTTTTTATCTTAACATCTTTAAATTCTTGAAACTTGAAACCATTTAACGCTTTGTGTGCTGACGGAGGAATAAACCCGATCACATATACGTTTGGTTATCATATTGTTATAAAAAGTGTGGTGAACACAATTCAAAGTGTGTGTCCCGTGAAGTTAAGTAATTGGCCCAACTCATATCTTTACTTATTCATACCGGTCACAATTTTTGCTCGGAGCGTCAAAATCAAACAAGTTCATTTAGCAAAGAATAACTTATAACAAATTTCATGTATACCTTCAATAATGTCAAATAGCTCTTTCCAATCTACAAATTTACCCACCTGAAATCATCTATGTCATATGTAGATCAATGAATAACTTGGATTCGAAAATTGCATATTAAGTTGCCAAAAGTTAAGTTATGTGGAGCGATATCAGACATCTCCTGCCTTTGCATCGTGCAGATTCCTTCAGTGAAGATTTCACAGAGCAGAATTTAATGATAGAAGTTGCCTGATAACAACTTTTCACAATACAGTGACACTGTTTATGTATGCATATCGTGTGTGTGTGTGTGTGTGTGAGTGAGTGAGTGTTGGTGCATGTGCACCAGAACATGTCAGCAGTATAGGGATGGGCACCAGAACGTGACAGCTGTGTGTAACTGTAACGGGATGGACACGAGAACATAACAGGTGTGCGCAACAGTAAAGGGATGGGCACCAGAACGTGACAGCTGTATGTAACTGTATCGGGATGGACATGAGAACATAACAGGTGTCGGTAACTGATGGGCACCAGAACATGACAGGGCTACACAACTGTAAAGGGATGGGCACCAGAACACGACAGGGCTACACATCTGCAAAGGGATGGGCACCAGAACATGACAGGGCTACACAACTGTGAAGGGATCGACACCAGAACACGATAGGGCTACACATCTGCAAAGGGATGGGCACCAGAACTCGACAGGGCTACACAGCTGTAAAGGGATGGGCACCAGAACATGAAAGGGATACACAACTGCAAAGGGACGAGCACCAGAACATGACGGGTCTACACAACTGTAAAGGGAAGGGCACCAGAACACGACAGGGCTACACAACTGTAAAGGGATGGTCACCAGAACATGACAGGGCTACACAACTGCAAAGGGACGGGCACCAGAACACGACAGGTCTACACAACTGCAAAGGGACGGGCACCAGAGCACGACAGGTCTACATAACTGTTAAGGGAAGGGCACCAGAACATGACGGGAATACACAACTGCAAAGGGATGGGCACCAGAACACGACAGGTCTACACAACTGTTAAGGGAAGGGCACCAGAACACGACAGGGCTACACAACTGTAAAGGGATGGGCACCAGAACATGACAGGGCTACACAACTGTAAAGGGATGGGTACCAGAACATGACAGGGCTACACAACTGCAAAGGGACGGGCACCAGAACACGACAGGTCTACACAACTGCAAAGGGACGGGCACCAGAGCATGACAGGTTTACACAACTGTTAAGGGAAGGGCACCAGAACATGACGGGAATACACAACTGCAAAGGGATGGGCACCAGAACACGACAGGTCTACACAACTGTTAAGGGAAGGGCACCAGAACACGACAGGGCTACACAACTGTAAAGGGATGGGCACCAGAACATGACAGGGCTACACAACTGTAAAGGGACGGGCACCAGAACACGACAAAACTACACAACTGTAAAGGGATGGGCACCAGAACTCGACAGGGCTACACAGCTGTAAAGGAGAATGGAGCCAGAACATGACAGGGCTTCACAACTGTTTAGGGATGTACACCAGAACATGACAGGGCCATTAAACTGTAAAGGGCTGTACACCAGAACATGACAGGGGTACACAACTCTGAAGGGCGGGGCACCAGAACAGGACAGGGCTACACAACTGTAAAGGTATTGGCACCAGAACTCGACAGGGCTACACAACTCTGAAGGGCGGGGCACCAGAACAGGACAGGGCTACACAACTGTAAAGGTATGGGCACCAGAACTCGACAGGTCTACACAACTGTTAAGGGATGGGCACCATAACATGACAGGGCCATGTAACTGTGAAGGGATGGACACTAGGACATGACAGGGCTCATGTCACTCTGAAGGGCGGGGCACCAGAACACGACAGGGCTACACAACTGTAAAGGGATTGGCACCAGAACATGACAGGGCTACACAACTGTGAAGGGATCGACACCAGAACACGATAGGGCTACACATCTGCAAAGGGATGGGCACCAGAACTCGACAGGGCTACACAGTTGTAAAGGGATGGGCACCAGAACATGAAAGGGATACACAACTGCAAAGGGACGAGCACCAGAACATGACAGGTCTACACAACTGTAAAGGGAAGGGCACCAGAACACGACAGGGCTACACAACTGTAAAGGGATGGGCACCAGAACATGACAGGGCTACACAACTGCAAAGGGACGGGCACCAGAACACGACAGGGCTACACAACCGCAAAGGGACGGGCACCAGAGCACGACAGGTCTACACAACTGTTAAGGGAAGGGCACCAGAACATGACGGGAATACACAACTGCAAAGGGATGGGCACCAGAACAGGACAGGTCTACACAACTGTTAAGGGAAGGGCACCAGAACACGACAGGGCTACACAACTGTAAAGGGATGGGCACCAGAACATGACACGGCTACACAACTGCAAAGGGACGGGCACAAGAACACGACAGGTCTACACAACTGTTAAGGGATGGGCACCATAACATGACAGGGCTACACAACTGTAAAGGGATGTAAACCAGAACATGACAGGGCCATGTAGCTGTGAAGGGATGGGCACTAGGACATGACAGGACTACACAACTGTAAAGGGATGGGCTCGAGAACATGACAGGGGAATGTAACTGTGAATGGATGGATAACACAACATTACCGGACCTCACGACTGTAAAGGGATGGACACCAGAACATGACAGGGCTACACAACTGCAAAGTGATGGGCACCGGAACATGACAGGGATACATAATTGTAAAGGGATGGGCACCAGAACACGACAGGGCTACATAATTGTAAAGGGATGGGCACCAGAACACGACAGGGCTACACAACTGTAAAGGGATGTACACCAGAACATGACAGGGCCATTAAACTGTAAAGGGCTGTGCACCAGAACATGACAGGGCTCATGTCACTCTGAAGGGCGGGGCACCAGAACACGACAGGGCTACACAACTGTAACGTGATGGACACCAGAACATGACAGGGCTACACAACTTTGAAGGGATCGACACCAGAACATGATAGGGCTACACAACTGGAAAGGGATGGACACCAGAACACGACAGGGCTACGTCACAAATGCAAAGGGATGAGCACTGGAACATGGCAGGGGTACACAACTGCAAAGGGATGGGCAAAAGAACACGACAGGGCTACACAACTGGAAAGTGACGGGCAACAAAACATGACAGGGCTACACAACTGTAAAGGGATGGGCACCAGAACTCGACAGGGCTACACAACTGTAAAGGGATGGGCACCAGAGCATGACAGGGCCATGTAGCTGTGAAGGGATGGGCACCAGAACATGAAAGGGATACACAACTGTAAAGGGATGGGCACCAGAACTCGACAGGGATACACAACTGTAAAGGGATGGGCACCAGAACTCGACAGGGATACACAACTGTAAAGGGATGGGCACCAGAACACGACAGGGCCACACAACTGTGAAGGGACGGGCATCAGAACACGACAGGCCTACACAAGTGTGATAGGATGGACACCAGAACACGACGTGGCTGCACAACTGTAGAGGGACTGGCACCAGAACACGACAGGGCCATGTAACTGTGAAGGGATGGGCACCAGAACTTGACAGGGACATGTAACTGTGAAGGGCTGTGCACCAGAACATGACAGGGTTACACAACTGCAAAGGTATGGGAACCAAAACATGACAGGGCTACACAACTTTAAAGGTATGGGAACCAGAACTTGACAGGGCCACACAACTGTGAAGGGACGGGCATCAGAAAATGACAGCGCCATTTAACAGTGAAGGGATGGGCACCAGAACATAACAGGGCTACACAACTGGGAAGGGATGGGCACCAGAACGTGACAGCTGTGTGTAACTGTAAAGGGATGGACACCAAAACATGACAGGTGTGTGTAACTGTAAGGGCTGTGCACCAGAACACGACAGGTCTACACAACTGTTAAGGGATGGGCACCATAACATGACAGGGCTACACAACTGTAAAGGGATGTAAACCAGAACATGACAGGGCCATGTAACTGTGAAGGGATGGACACTAGGACATGACAGGACTACACAACTGTAAAGGGATGGGCTCGAGAACATGACAGGGGAATGTAACTGTGAATGGATGGGTAACACAACATTACCGGGCCTCACGACTGTAAAGGGATGGACAACAGAACATGACAGGGCTACACAACTGCAAAGTGATGGGCACCGGAACATGACAGGGATACATAATTGTAAAGGGATGGGCACCAGAACACGACAGGGCTACACAACTGCAAAGGTATGGGCACCAGAACACGACAGGGCTACACAATTGTAAAGGGATGGGCACCAGAACACGACAGGGCTACACAACTGTAAAGGAGAATGGAGCCAGAACATGACAGGGCTTCACAACTGTTTAGGGATGTACACCAGAACATGACAGGGCCATTAAACTGTAAAGGGCTGTGCACCAGAACATGACAGGGCTACACAACTGTAAAGGGAAGGGCACCAGAACTCGACAGGGCTACACAACTGTAAAGGGATGGGCACCAGAACATGACAGGGCCATGTAACAGTGAAGGGATAGGCACCAGAACATGACAGGGCTGCACAACTGTAAAGAGATGGACACCAGAACATGACAGGGCTACACAACTGTAAAGGGACGGGTACCAGAACACGACAGGGCCGTGTAACTGAGAAGGGATGGGCACCAGAACATGACAGGGACATGTAACTGTGAAGGGATGGGCACCAGAACTTGACAGGGGCATGTAACTGTGAAGGGCTGTGCACCAGAACATGACAGGGCTACACAACTGCAAAGGTATGGGAACCAGAACATGACAGGGCTACACAACTGCAAAGGGACGGGCACCAGAACACGACAGGGCCATGTAACTGAGAAGGTATGGGCACCAGAACTTGACAGGGACATTTAACTGTGAAGGGCTGTGCACCAGAACATGACAGGGCTACACAACTGCAAAGGTATGGGAACCAAAACATGACAGGGCTACACAACTATAAAGGTATGGGAACCAGAACACGACAGGGCCACACAACTGTGAAGGGACGGGCATCAGAACACGACAGGCCTACACAAGTGTGATAGGATGGACACCAGAACACGACGTGGCTGCACAACTGTAGAGGGACTGGCACCAGAACACGACAGGGCCATGTAACTGTGAAGGGATGGGCACCAGAACTTGACAGGGACATGTAACTGTGAAAGGGCTGTGCACCAGAACATGACAGGGTTACACAAATGCAAAGGTATAGGAACCAAAAACATGACAGGGCTACACAACTGTAAAGGTATAGGAACCAGAACTTGACAGGGCCACACAACTGTGAAGGACGGGCATCAGAAAATGACAGCGCCATTTAACAGTGAAGGGATGGGCACCAGAACATGACAGGGCTACACAACTGGGAAGGGATGGGCACCCAGAACGTGACAGCTGTGTGTAACTGTAAAGGGATGGACACCAAAACATGACAGGTGTGTGTAACTGTAAGGGCTGTGCACCAGAACACGACAGGTCTACACACTGTTAAGGGCTGTGCACCATAACATGACAGGGCTACACAACTGTAAAGGGATGTAAACCAGAACATGACAGGGCCATGTAACTGTGAAGGGATGGACACTAGGACATGACAGGACTACACAACTGTAAAGGGATGGGCTCGAGAACATGACAGGGGAATGTAACTGTGAATGGATGGGTAACACAACATTACCGGGCCTCACGACTGTAAAGGGATGGACAACAGAACATGACAGGGCTACACAACTGCAAAGTGATGGGCACCGGAACATGACAGGGATACATAATTGTAAAGGGATGGGCACCAGAACACGACAGGGCTACACAACTGCAAAGGTATGGGCACCAGAACACGACAGGGCTACACAATTGTAAAGGGATGGGCACCAGAACACGACAGGGCTACACAACTGTAAAGGAGAATGGAGCCAGAACATGACAGGGCTTCACAACTGTTTAGGGATGTACACCAGAACATGACAGGGCCATTAAACTGTAAAGGGCTGTGCACCAGAACATGACAGGGCTACACAACTGTAAAGGGATGGGCACCAGAACTCGACAGGGCTACACAACTGTAAAGGGATGGGCACCAGAACTCGACAAGGCTACACAACTGTAAAGGGATGGGCACCAGAACATGACAGGGCCATGTAACAGTGAAGGGATAGGCACCAGAACATGACAGGGCTGCACAACTGCAAAGGGACGGGTACCAGAACACGACAGGGCCGTGTAACTGAGAAGGGATGGGCACCAGAACTTGACAGGGACATGTAACTGTGAAGGGATGGACACTAGGACATGACAGGACTACACAACTGTAAAGGGATGGGCTCGAGAACATGACAGGGGAATGTAACTGTGAATGGATGGGTAACACAACATTACCGGGCCTCACGACTGTAAAGGGATGGACAACAGAACATGACAGGGCTACACAACTGCAAAGTGATGGGCACCGGAACATGACAGGGATACATAATTGTAAAGGGATGGGCACCAGAACACGACAGGGCTACACAACTGCAAAGGTATGGGCACCAGAACACGACAGGGCTACACAATTGTAAAGGGATGGGCACCAGAACACGACAGGGCTACACAACTGTAAAGGAGAATGGAGCCAGAACATGACAGGGCTTCACAACTGTTTAGGATGTACACCAGAACATGACAGGGCCATTAAACTGTAAGGGCTGTGCACCAGAACACGACAGGGCTACACACAACTGTAAAGGGATGGGCACCCAGAACTCGACAGGGTTACACAACTGTAAAGGGATGGGCACCAGAACTCGACAAGGCTACACAACTGTAAAGGGATGGGCACCAGAACATGACAGGGCCATGTAACAGTGAAGGGATAGGCACCAGAACATGACAGGGCTGCACAACTGTAAAGAGATGGACACCAGAACATGACAGGGCTACACAACTGTAAAGGGACGGGTACCAGAACACGACAGGGCCGTGTAACTGAGAAGGGATGGGCACCAGAACTTGACAGGGACATGTAACTGTGAAGGGCTGTGCACCAGAACATGACAGGGCTACACAACTGCAAAGGTATGGGAACCAAAACATGACAGGGCTACACAACTATAAAGGTATGGGAACCAGAACACGACAGGGCCACACAACTGTGAAGGGACGGGCATCAGAAAATGACAGCGCCATTTAACAGTGAAGGGATGGGCATCAGAACACGACAGGCCTACACAAGTGTGATAGGATGGACACCAGAACACGACGTGGCTGCACAACTGTAGAGGGACTGGCACCAGAACACGACAGGGCCATGTAACTGTGAAGGGATGGGCACCAGAACTTGACAGGGACATGTAACTGTGAAGGGCTGTGCACCAGAACATGACAGGGTTACACAACTGCAAAGGTATGGGAACCAAAACATGACAGGGCTACACAACTGTAAAGGTATGGGAACCAGAACTTGACAGGGCCACACAAACTGTGAAGGACGGAGCGATCAGAAAATGACAGCGCCATTTAACAGTGAAGGGATGGGCACCAGAACATGACAGGGCTACACAACTGGGAAGGGATGGGCACCAGAACGTGACAGCTGTGTGTAACTGTAAAGGGATGGACACCAAAACATGACAGGTGTGTGTAACTGTAAGGGCTGTGCACCAGAACACGACAGGTCTACACAACTGTTAAGGGCTGTGCACCATAACATGACAGGGCTACACAACTGTAAAGGGATGTAAACCAGAACATGACAGGGCCATGTAACTGTGAAGGGATGGACACTAGGACATGACAGGACTACACAACTGTAAAGGGATGGGCTCGAGAACATGACAGGGGAATGTAACTGTGAATGGATGGGTAACACAACATTACCGGGCCTCACGACTGTAAAGGGATGGACAACAGAACATGACAGGGCTACACAACTGCAAAGTGATGGGCACCGGAACATGACAGGGATACATAATTGTAAAGGGGATGGGCACAGAACACGACAGGGCTACACAACTGCAAAGGTATGGGCACCAGAACACGACAGGGCTACACAATTGTAAAGGGATGGGCACCAGAACACGACAGGGCTACACAACTGTAAAGGAGAATGGAGCCAGAACATGACAGGGCTTCACAACTGTTTAGGGATGTACACCAGAACATGACAGGGCCATTAAACTGTAAAGGGCTTTGCACCAGAACATGACAGGGCTACACAACTGCAAAGGGAAGGGCACCAGAACTCGACAGGGCTACACAACTGTAAAGGGATGGGCACCAGAACTCGACAAGGCTACACAACTGTAAAGGGATGGGCACCAGAACATGACAGGGCCATGTAACAGTGAAGGGATAGGCACCAGAACTTGACAGGGCTGCACAACTGTAAAGAGATGGACACCAGAACATGACAGGGCTACACAACTGTAAAGGGACGGGTACCAGAACACGACAGGGCCATGTAACTGAGAAGGGATGGGCACCAGAACTTGACAGGGACATGTAACTGTGAAGGGATGGGCACCAGAACTTGACAGGGGGATGTAACTGTGAAGGGCTGTGCACCAGAACATGACAGGGCTACACAACTGCAAAGGTATGGGAACCAAAACATGACAGGGCTACACAACTGCAAAGGGACGGGCACCAGAACACGACAGGGCCATGTAACTGAGAAGGGATGGGCACCAGAACTTGACAGGGACATTTAACTGTGAAGGGCTGTGCACCAGAACATGACAGGGCTACACAACTGCAAAGGTATGGGAACCAAAACATGACAGGGCTACACAACTGTAAAGGGACGGGCATCAGAACACGACAGGCCTACACAAGTGTGATAGGATGGACACCAGAACACGACGTGGCTGCACAACTGTAGAGGGACTGGCACCAGAACACGACAGGGCCATGTAACTGTGAAGGGATGGGCACCAGAACTTGACAGGGACATGTAACTGTGAAGGGCTGTGCACCAGAACATGACAGGGTTACACAACTGCAAAGGTATGGGAACCAAAACATGACAGGGCTACACAACTGTAAAGGTATGGGAACCAGAACTTGACAGGGCCACACAACTGTGAAGGGACGGGCATCAGAAGATGACAGGGTTACACAACTTTAAAGGTATGGGAACCAGAACATAACAGGGCTACTCAATTGTAAAGGGGCGGGCACCAGAAAATGACAGCGCCATTTAACAGTGAAGGGATGGGCACCAGAACATAACAGGGCTACACAACTGGGAAGGGATGGGCACCAGAACGTGACAGCTGTGTGTAACTGTAAAGAGATGGACACCAAAACATGACAGGTGTGTGTAACTGTAAGGGCTGTGCACCAGAACACGACAGGGCTACACAACTGTCAAGGGCTGTGCACCAGAACATGACAGCAGTATAGCATGGACACCACAACGTGACAGCTCTGTGTAACTGTAAAGGGATGGACACCAAAACATGACAGGTGTGTGTAACAGCCAAGGGATGGGCACCAGAACATGACAGGACCATGTAACTGTGATCTCGACAGGACAAATGTCGAAAGAATTATCTATAGTATATTAGATGTAGACTGTGTAACTGTCTCTGTAAGAGCGACAGACACAGGAGAAATCTCGAAAGAATTCTCCATAGTGTATTAGATGTAGACTGTGTAGCTGTTTCTGTAAGAGCGACAGAGACAGGACAAATCTCGAAAGAATTCTCCATAGTATATTAGATGTAGACTGTGTAGCTGTCTCTGTAAGAGCGACAGGGACAGGAGAAATCTCGAAAGCATTTTCCATAGTGATTTAGATGTAGACTGTGTAGCTGTCTCTGTAAGAGCGACAGAGACAGGACAAATTTCCAAAGAATTCTCCATAGTGTATTAGATGTAGACTGTGTAGCTGTCTCTGTAAGAGCGACAGAGACAGGACAAATCTCCAAAGAATTCTCCATAGTATATTAGATGTAGACTGTGTAGCTGTCTCTGTAAGAGCGACAGGGACAGAAGAAATCTCGAAAGAATTCTCCATAGTGTATTAGATGTAGACTGTGTAGCTGTCTCTGTAAGAGCGACAAGGACGGGACAAATCTCGAAAGAATTCTCCATGGTGTTTTAGATGTGGACTGTAGCTGTCTCTGTAAGAGCGACAGAGACGTGAGGAATCTTGAAAAGAATTCGCCAGAGTATATTAGATGTAGACTGCCTAGCTGTCTCTGTAAGAGCGACAGGGACAGGACAAATCTCGAAAGAATTCTCCATATTGTATTACATGTAGACTGTGTAGCTGTCTCTGTAAGAGCGACAGAGACAGGACAAATTCCAAAGAATTCCTCCATAGTGTATTAGATGTAGACTGTGTAGCTGTCTCTGTAAGAGCGACAGAGACAGGAGAAATATACAAAGAATTCTTGATTGTGTATTAAATGTAGACTGTAGCCGTCTCTGTAAGAGCGACAGAAACGGGAGAAGTCTCGATACCTTTATCCATAGTGTGGTAGATGTAGACTGTGTAGCTGTTTCTGTAAGAGCGACAGAGACAGGACAAATTTCCAAAGAATTCTCCATAGTGTATTAGATGTAGACTGTGTAGCTGTCTCTGTAAGAGCGACAGAGACAGGACAAATCTCCAAAGAATTCTCAATAGTATATTAGATGTAGACTGTGTAGCTGTCTCTGTAAGAGCGACAGGGACAGAAGAAATCTCGAAAGAATTCTCCATAGTGTATTAGATGTAGACTGTGTAGCTGTCTCTGTAAGAGCGACAAGGACGGGACAAATCTCGAAAGAATTCTCCATGGTGTTTTAGATGTGGACTGTAGCTGTCTCTGTAAGAGCGACAGAGACGTGAGGAATCTTGAAAGAATTCGCCAGAGTATATTAGATGTAGACTGCCCTAGCTGTCTCTGTAAGAGCGACAGGGACAGGACAAATCTCGAAAGAATTCTCCATAGTGTATTACATGTAGACTGTTTAGCTGTCTCTGTAAGAGCGACAGAGACAGGACAAATTTCCAAAGAATTCTCCATAGTGTATTAGATGTAGACTGTGTAGCTGTCTCTGTAAGAGCGACAGAGACAGGAGAAATATACAAAGAATTCTTGATTGTGTATTAAATGTAGACTGTAGCCGTCTCTGTAAGAGCGACAGAAACAGGAGAAAATCTCGATACCTTTTCTCCATGGTGTGGTAGATGTAGACTGTGTAGCTGTTTCTGTAAGAGCGACAGAGACAGGACAAATTTCCAAAGAATTCTCCATAGTGTATTAGATGTAGACTGTGTAGCTGTCTCTGTAAGAGCGACAGAGACAGGACAAATCTCCAAAGAATTCTCCATAGTATATTAGATGTAGACTGTGTAGCTGTCTCTGTAAGAAACGACAGGGACAGAAGAAATCTCGAAAGAATTCTCCATAGTGTATTAGATGTAGACTGTGTGGCTGTCTCTGTAAGAGCTGACACAGGACAGGACAAATCTCGAAAGAATTCTCCATGGTGTTTTAGATGTGGACTGTGTAGCTGTCTCTGTAAGAGCGACAGAGACGTGAGGAATCTTGAAAGAATTTCCTGCCAGAGTATATTAGATGTAGACTGCCTAGCTGTCTCTGTAAGAGCGACAGGGACAGGAGAAATCTCGAAAGAATTCTCCATAGTGTATTAGATGTAGACTGTGTAGCTGTCTCTGTAAGAGCGACAGAGACAGGACAAATTTCCAAAGAATTCTCCATAGTGTATTAGATGTAGACTGTGTAGCTGTCTCTGTAAGAGCGACAGAGACAGGACAAATCTCCAAAGAATTCTCCATAGTATATTAGATGTAGACTGTGTAGCTGTCTCTGTAAGAGCGACAGGGACAGGAGAAATCTCGAAAGCATTCTCCATAGTGTATTAGATGTAGACTGTGTAGCTGTCTCTGTAAGAGCGACAAGGACGGGACAAATCTCGAAAGAATTCTCCATGGTGTTTTAGATGTGGACTGTAGCTGTCTCTGTAAGAGCGACAGAGACGTGAGGAATCTTGAAAGAATTCGCCAGAGTATATTAGATGTAGACTGCCTAGCTGTCTCTGTAAGAGCGACAGGGACAGGTCAAATCTCGAAAGAATTCTCCATATTGTATTAGATGTAGACTGTGTAGCTGTCTCTGTAAGAGCGACAGAGACAGGACAAATTTCCAAAGAATTCTCCATAGTGTATTAGATGTAGACTGTGTAGCTGTCTCTGTAAGAGCGACAGCGACAGGACAAATCTCCAAAGAATTCTCCATAGTATATTAGATGTAGACTGTGTAGCTGTCTCTGTAAGAGCGACAGGGACAGGAGAAATCTCAGCATTCTCCATAGGTGTATTAGATGTAGCCTGTTTAGCTGTCTCTGTAAGAGCGACAAGGACGGGACAAATCTCGAAAGAATTCTCCATGGTGTTTTAGATGTGGACTGTAGCTGTCTCTGTAAGAGCGACAGAGACGTGAGGAATCTTGAAAGAATTCATGAGAGTATATTAGATGTAGACTGCCTAGCTGTGTCTCTGTAAGAGCGACAGGGACAGGACAAATCTCGAAAGAATTCTCCATATTGTATTAGATGTAGACTGTGTAGCTGTCTCTGTAAGAGCGACAGAGACAGGACAAATCTCAAATGAATTCACCGTAGTGTATTAGATGTAGACTGTGTAGCTGTCTCTGTAAGAGCGACAGAGACAGGACAAATCTCGAAAGAATTCTCCATAGTATATTAGATGTAGACTGTGTAGCTGTCTCTGTAAGAGCGACAGAGACAGACAAATCTCGAAAAATCTCAATTCCCATAGTATATTAGATGTAGACTTAGATGTAGACTGTGGCTGTCTCTGTAACATCGACTAAGACGTGAAAAATCTCGAAAGCATTCTCAATAGTGTATTAGATGTAGACTGTGTAGTTGTCTCTGCAAGAGCGACAGAGACAGGACAAATCTCCAAAGAATTCTCCATAGTATATTAGATGTAGACTGTGTAGCTGTCTCTGTAAGAGCGACAGAGACAGGACAAATTTCCAAAGAATTCTCCATAGTGTATTAGATGTAGACTGTGTAGCTGTCTCTGTAAGAGCGACAGAGACAGGACAAAATCTCCAAAGAATTCTCCATAGTATATTAGATGTAGACTGTGTAGCTGTCTCTGTAAGAGCGACAGGGACAGGAGAAATCTCGAAAGCATTCTCCATAGTGTATTAGATGTAGACTGTGTAGCTGTCTCTGTAAGAGCGACAAGGACGGGACAAATCTCGAAAGAATTCTCCATGGTGTTTTAGATGTGGACTGTAGCTGTCTCTGTAAGAGCGACAGAGACGTGAGGAATCTTGAAAGAATTCGCCAGAGTATATTAGATGTAGACTGCCTAGCTGTCTCTGTAAGAGCGACAGGGACAGGACAAATCTCGAAAGAATTCTCCATATTGTATTACATGTAGACTGTGTAGCTGTCTCTGTAAGAGCGACAGAGACAGGACAAATTTCCAAAGAATTCTCCATAGTGTATTAGATGTAGACTGTGTAGCTGTCTCTGTAAGAGCGACAGAGACAGGAGAAATATACAAAGAATTCTTGATTGTGTATTAAATGTAGACTGTAGCCGTCTCTGTAAGAGCGACAGAAACGGGAGAAGTCTCGATACCTTTCTCCATAGTGTGGTAGATGTAGACTGTGTAGCTGTTTCTGTAAGAGACGGACAATCTGAAAGACAGGTGTATTGAAATCTCGACAACAGAACAGGACAAATCTCTCCATATTGTATTAGATGTAGACTGTGTAGCTGTTTCCTGTAAGAGGGACAGAGACAGGACAAATCTCGAAAGAATTCCTCCATAGTGTATTACATGTAGACTGTGTAGCTGTCTCTGTAAGAGCGACAGAGACATGACAAATTTCGAAAGAATTCTCCATGGTGTATTAGGATGTAGACTGTGTAGCTGTCTCTGTAAGAGTGACAGAGACAGGACAAATCTCCAAAGAATTCTCCATAGTATATTAGATGTAGACTGTGTAGCTGTCTCTGTAAGAGCGACAGGGACAGGAGAAATCTCGAAAGCATTCTCCATAGTGTATTAGATGTAGACTGTGTAGCTGTCTCTGTAAGAGCGACAGAGACAGGACAAATCTCGAAAGAATTCTCCATGGTGTTTTAGATGTGGACTGTAGCTGTCTCTGTAAGAGCGACAGAGACGAGAGAATCTGGAAAGAATTCGCCAGAGTGTATTAGATGTAGACTGCCTAGCTGTCTCTGTAAGAGCGACAGGGACAGGACAAATCTCGAAAGAATTCTCCATATTGTATTAGATGTAGACTGTGTAGCTGTCTCTGTAAGAGCGACAGAGACAGGACAAATCTCGAAAGAATTCTCCATAGTGTATTAGATGTAGACTGTGTAGCTGTCTCTGTAAGGAGCGACAGAGACAGGACAAATCTCAAAGAATTCTCCATATTGTATTACATGTAGACTGTGTAGCTGTCTCTGTAAGAGCGACAGAGACAGGACAAAATCTCGAAAGCATTCTCCATAGTGTATTAGATGTAGACTGTGTAGCTGTCTCTGTAAGAGCGACAGACAGGACAAATCTCGAAAGAATTCTCCATAGTGTATTAGATGTAGACTGTGTAGCTGTCTCTGTAAGAGCAGGACAGAAACAGGAGAAGTCTCGATACCTTTCTCCATAGTGTGGTAGATGTAGACTGTGTAGCTGTTTCTGTAAGAGCGACAGAGACAGGACAAAAATCTCGAAAGAATTCCTCCTTAGTGTATTAGATGTAGACTGTGTAGCTGTCTCTGTAAGAGCTGACAGAGACAGGACAAATCTCGAAAGAATTCTCCATAGTGTTTTAGATGTAGACTGTGTAGCTGTCTCTGTAAGAGCGACAGGGACGTGAGAAATCTCGAAAGCAATCTCCAGAGTGTATTAGATGTAGACTGTGTAGCTGTCTCTGTAAGAGCGACAGGGACAGGAGAAATCTCGAAAAGAATTCTCCATAGTGTATTAGATGTAGACTGTAACTGTCTCTGTAAGAGCGACAGAGACAGGACAAATCTCGAAAGAATTCTCCATAGTGTATTAGATGTAGACTGTGTAGCTGTCTCTGTAAGAGCGACAGAGACAGGACAAATCTCGAATGAATTCTCCATAGTGTATTAGATGTAGACTGTGTAGCTGTCTCTGTAAGAGCGACAGAGACAGGAGAAATCTCGAAAGAATTCTCCATAGTGTATTAGATGTAGACTGTGTAGCTGTCTCTGTAAGAGCGACAGAGACAGGACAAATCTCGAAAGAATTCTCCATAGTGTATGGAGATGTGGACTGTGTAGCTGTCTCTGTAAGAGCGACAGAGACAGGACAAATCTCGAATGAATTCACCTTAGTGTATTAGATGTAGACTGCCTAGCTGTCTCTGTAAGAGCGACAGAGACAGGACAAATCTCGAAAGAATTCTCCATAGTGTATTAGATGTAGACTGTGTAGCTGTCTCTGTAAGAGCGACAGAGACAGGACAAAATCTCGAATGAATTCACCTTAGTGTATTAGATGTAGACTGTGTAGCTGTCTCTGTAAGAGCGACAGAGACAGGACAAATCTCGAATGAATTCACCTTAGTGTATTAGATGTAGACTGTGTAGCTGTCTCTGTAAGAGCGACAGAGACAGGAAAAATCTCGAATGAATTCTCAATAGTGTATTAGATGTAGATGTGTAGTTGTCTCTGTAAGAGCGACAGAGACAGGACAAATCTCAAATGAATTCTCCATAGTGTATTAGATGTAGACTGTGTAGCTGTCTCTGTAAGAGCGACAGAGACAGGAGAAATCTCGGACATATCTCTGTCTCTGTAAGAATTCAAATCTCGAAAGAATCCTCCATAGTGTATTAGATGTAGACTGTAACTGTCTCTGTAAGAGCGACAGAGACAGGAACAATCTCGAATGAATTCACCTTAGTGTATTAGATGTAGACTGTGTAGCTGTCTCTTTAAGAGCGACAGAGACAGGACAAATCTCGAAAGAATTCTCCATAGTGTATAAGATGTAGACTGTGTAGCTGTCTCTGTAAGAGCGACAGAGACATGACAAATCTCGAATGAATTCACCTTAGTGTATTAGATGTAGACTGTGTAGCTGTCTCTGTAAGAGCGACAGAGACAGGACAAATCTCGAATGAATTCACCGTAGTGTATTAGATGTAGACTGTGTAGCTGTCTCTGTAAGAGCGACAGAGACAGGAGAAATCTCGAAAGCATTCTCCATAGTGTATTAGATGTAGACTGTGTAGCTGTCTCTGTAAGAGCGACAAGGACGGGACAAATCTCGAAAGAATTCTCCATGGTGTTTTAGATGTGGACTGTAGCTGTCTCTGTAAGAGCGACAGAGACGTGAGGAATCTTGAAAGAATTCGCCAGAGTATATTAGATGTAGACTGTGTAGCTGTCTCTGTAAGAGCGACAGGGACAGGACAAATCTCGAAAGAATTCTCCATATTGTATTACATGTAGACTGTGTAGCTGTCTCTGTAAGAGCGACAGAGACAGGACAAATTTCCAAAGAATTCTCCATAGTGTATTAGATGTAGACTGTGTAGCTGTCTCTGTAAGGGCGACAGAAACGGGAGAAATATACACAGAATTCTTGATTGTGTATTAAATGTAGACTGTGTAGCTGTCTCTGTAAGAGCGACAGAGACGGGAGAAGTCTCGATACCTTTATCCATAGTGTATTAGATGTAGACTGTGTAGCTGTTTCTGTAAGAGGGACAGAGACAGGACAAAATCTTTGAAAGAATTCGAAAGAATTCACCTTAGTGTATTAGATGTAGACTGTGTAGCTGTTTCTGTAAGAGGGACAGAGACAGGACAAATCTCGAAAGAATTCCCCATAGTGTATTAGATGTAGACTGTGTAGCTGTCTCTTTAAGAGCTACAGAAACGGGAGAAGTCTCGATACCTTTATCCATAGTGTGGTAGTTGTAGACTGTGTAGCTGTCTCTGTAAGAGGGACAGAGACAGGACAAATCTCGAAAGAATTCTCCTTAGTGTTTTAGATGTAGACTGTGTAGCTGTCTCTGTAACAGCGACTAAGACGTGAAAAATCTCGAAAGCATTCTCAATAGTGTATTAGATGTAGACTGTGTAGTTGTCTCTGCAAGAGCGACAGAGACAGAACAAATCTCGAAAGCATTCCCCATAGTGTATTAGATGTAGACTGTGTAGCTCTCTCTTTAAGAGCTACAGAAACGGGAGAAGTCTCGATACCTTTCTCCATAGTGTGGTAGATGTAGACTGTGTAGCTGTCTCTGTAAGAGCGACAGAGACAGGACAAATCTCGAAAGAATTCTCCATAGTATATTAGATGTAGACTGTGTAGCTGTCTCTGTAGCAGCCCTAAGACGTGAAAAATCTCGAAAGCATTCTCAATAGTGTATTAGATGTAGACTGCGTAGTTGTCTCTGCAAGGGCGACAGAGCCAGAACAAATCTCGAAAGCATTCCCGATAGTGTATTAGATGTAGACTGTGTAGCTGTCTCTTTAAGAGCTACAGAAACGGGAGAAGTCTCGATACCTTTCTCCATAGTGTGGTAGATGTAGACCGTGTAGCTGTCTCTGTAAGAGCGACAGAGGCAGGAGATCTCAAAAGAATTCTCCATTGTGTATTAAATGTAGACTGTAGCTGTCTCTGTAAGAGCGACAGAAACGGGAGAAATCTCGAAAGAATTCTCCATAGTGTAGTAGATGTAGACTGTGTAGCTGTCTCTGTAAGAGCGACTAAGACGTTAAAAATCTCGAAAGCATTCTCCATAGTATATTAGATGTAGACTGTGTAGCTGTCTCTGTAAGAGGGACAGGGACAGGACAAATCTCGAAAGAATTCTCCATAGTGTATTAGATGTAGACTGTGTAGCTGTCTCTGTAAGAGCGACTAAGACAGGACAAATCTCCAAAGAATCCTCCATAGTGTATTAGATGTAGACTGTAACTGTCTGTGTAAGAGCGACAGAGACAGGACAAATCTCGAATGAATTCACCTTAGTGTATTAGATGTAGACTGTGTAGCTGTCTCTTTAAGAGCGACAGAGACAGGAGATCTCGAAAGAATTTTCCATTGTGTATTAAATGTAGACTGTAGCTGTCTCTGTAAGAGCGACAGCGACAGGACAAATCTCGAAAGAATTCACCTTAGTGTATGAGATGTAGAGTGTGTAGCTGTGTCTGTAATTTATAAGAGCGACAGAGACAGGACAAATCTCGAAAGAATTCTCCATAGTGTATTAGATGTAGACTGCCTAGCTGTCTCTGGAAGAACGATAGAGACATGACAAATCTCGGAAGATTTCTCAATAGTGTATTAAATGTAGACTGTGTAGTTGTCTCTGTAAGAGCGACAGAGACAGAACAAATCTCGAAAGAATTCTCCATAGTGTATAAGATGTAGAGTGTGTAGCTGGCTCTGTAAGAGCCACGGAGACAGGACAAATCTCGAAAGAATTCTCCATAGTGTATAAGGTGAAGACTGTGTAGCTGTCTCTGTAAGAGCGACAGAGACATGACAAATCTCGAAAGCATTCTCCATAGTGTATTAGATGTAGACTGTGTAGCTGTCTCTTTTAGAGCGACAGAGACAGGGGAAATTTTGAAAGAATTCGCCATAGTGTATAAGATGTAGACTGTGTAGCTGCCTTGGAATATACTGTACATGTTATCTGGGCAAACCAACAATTAGAAACTGAAACTTGTTAACAATTTAAAACCGATGATATATGTGTGGTGTGTGGTCTGGAAGACAGCAATATGTGATGGGACAAATGTTTGGTTTTGTTGTTTGTTTAATGCTCCGCTCGGTAATATTCCAGCTATATGGTGGCACCCTGTAAGTGAGTGAGTATAGTTTTACGCCGCACTCAGCAATATTTCAGCTACATGGCGGCGGTCTGTAAATAATTGAGTCTGGACAATACAATCCAGTGATCTACGCAATTGGGATACGATGACGTGTGTCAACCAGTTACCGACTCTGACCTCAAGGTCCCGTAAGTCACCACTTGCCACGATGACGTGTGTCAACCAGTTACCGACTCTGACCTCAAGGTCCCGTAAGTCACCACTTGCCACGATGACGTGTGTCAACCAGTTTAGCGACTCTGACCTCGAGGTCCCGTAAGTCACCACTTGCCACGATGACGTGTGTCAACCAGTTTAGCGACTCTGACCTCGAGGTCCCGTAAGTCACCACTTGCCACGATGACGTGTGTCAACCAGTTACCGACTCTGGCCTCAAGGTCCCGTAAGTCACCACTTGCCACGATGACGTGTGTCAACCAGTTACCGACTCTGGCCTCAAGGTCCCGTAAGTCACCTCTTGCCACGATGACGTGTGTCAACCAGTTAGCGACTCTGACCTCAAGGTCCCGTAAGTCACCACTTGCCACGATGACGTGTGTCAACCAGTTACCGACTCTGGCCTCAAGGTCCCGTAAGTCACCACTTGCCACGATGACGTGTGTCAACCAGTTACCGACTCTGACCTCGAGGTCCCGTAAGTCACCACTTGCCACGATGACGTGTGTCAACCAGTTACCGACTCTGACCTCGAGGTCCCGTAAGTCACCACTTGCCACAAGAAGAGGTTGCTGAAGACCAGTTCTTACCCGAACGTTCACGGGTAGGAACCAATGCTATGTCACCTGGAATAGTGAGACTATGGCAGAAGCAATACTAGTGCAGGGTGCAATTCAGTTTGCCTTGAAGAGATTGCATTAGGTGCGACCTGACGGATAATTTTTGGTCTACTTCAAAATATTGGTTGCGCCCAAAAAAATCTAAGAAAATTGATATCTTCCCAAATCTAAAATGGCCAAAATGTTACTAATGCTCTGTTCTACAGATTCATTCAACATTGCGAAAAAATGTTTAGGAACATCTACAATTATCTTTGTTGATATTTTTGCTTGCACAGTAACATTTTTCCATCATGCACACGTTAAACTCTGTCAAAAAGAAACGCAACCCCTGTCCTCAGATATGAAAAATTCGTTTGAATGAAGTTATTGCTTCCAAACTAAATTTTATTCGAATGTATTGAAATGATACACGTAATTAATGAAGATTACCATCCAAACAACTGCATTTGTACGCATAAGTGTATTTTATTGCTTATTCCGTCACAACGCATGAAATGACCTCATGGTGACTTCGCACAAAAAAACACATGCAAATCATGAAAATGGCAGTTAATGTAGGGTGTATAAAAGCCCATGTGCTTCCGTATTATATTCATTCATTTGTCGCCGAAAAGCTGTGTTAAAAATGCCACGATTGAGTGCTGCCGACCGAAATATCGCCATTGGTCGTGTTCAAGCCGGAGAAAGTTTTGGAACTGTTGCACGGCACCTAAATGTTCACAAAACAACGATATCCCGACTTTGGAGCCGCTACAACAACTTCAATTTGACCAACGATCGCCCGAGAAGTGGAAGGCCAAGAATCACGACCCCCCTTCAAGATCGGTACATCCGGGTCCATCACCTGCGTAATCGGCATGCCCTACCAACCGTGACTGCCACACAAATACCAGGTTTGAGGAGAGTGTCAGCTCAAACGATTAGGAACCGTCTGAAAGAAGCGGGTTTACGTGCCTGTAGACCAGTTGTTGGACCTGTACTACGCCCCTACATCGACGCCGACGACTCAGGTGGTGCAACAACGTAAGGATACGGACTTTACAAAACTGGAGGCGAATCTGGTTTCTGATGAATCACGTTTTCTTTGCAACGTCACGACGGAAGACAGCGTCTGTATAGGAGACGTCATAAACGTTTTGCGCCCATCTGCGTCCGACAGGTGGACAGATTTGGCGGAGAAAGCGTCATGGTTTGGGGAACCATCTCATACAACCAGAAATCAGACTTGGTGATCGTTCCAGGGAACCTGACAGCCCAACGTTACATCAACCACGTGTTAGAGCTTCACCTTCTCCCGATTATTGACCAACAGACACAGATTTTTCAACGGGACAACGCCCGGCCTCATACTGCACGTGCAACAATGAACTTTCTGCAGAATTCCAACGTCAATGTCTTGCCATGACCCTCTAAATCACCAGACCTCAACCCTATTGAACACCTGTGGATACTCTGGATCGACGCGTACGTCAACGTCAGCCGCCGCCACAGACGCTGCAACAGCTCGCCGTTGCACTGCAGGAGGAGTGGAGAGCCATTCCCCAGGAAAGAATCCGGCGTCTTATCCGTTCTTGTCCAAGGAGATGCCGTGCAGTGATTGCAGCGCGTGGTGCTCATACGAGATACTGAGAAAGACGCCCCCTGGTGACAAACTGGTGTCTGTGAGATGACTTTGAAATGACAATTTTAAACATGCCCATCTGGGTTATTATTCTGCCAAATTTCAGACTTCTGTCTTAAATAATAAAATGCCGTGTCGTCCTAAAACTTCAGATCAAAATCTCTAAAATACAGGGGTTGCGTTTCTTTTGACAGAGTTTATATTCTGTTCTAAAAATAACTTTTGCTGACTTTAATAGTGTAATGTAACTCAAAGTCATCTTAGCAAGCATGAAAAAAAAGATGATGCAAAAAGAAAATTAAATAAAAAATATACGTGTTTTGCGGTCTCCCTAATTTTCATACATACAGAACGAGCATTAGGGAGACCGGAATCTATATCTGGAACCAGCATTAGGGAGACCATATGGTATATATATTTAAAAACCAGCATTAGGGAGACCATATGGTATATATATTTAAAAACCAGCATCAGGGAGACCATATGGTATATATATTTAAAAACCATATATATATATATGAAACCAGCATTAGGGAGACCGTATATAAAAACCAGCATTAGGGAGACCACGTGTATATTCTGTTCTAAAAATAACTTTTGCTGACTTTAATAGTGTAATGGAACTCAAAGTCATCTTAGCAAGCATGAAAAAAAAGATGATGCAAAAAGAAAATTAAATAAAAAATATACGTGTTTTGCGGTCTCCCTAATTTTCATACATACAGAACGAGCATTAGGGAGACCGGAATCTATATCTGGAACCAGCATTAGGGAGACCATATGGTATATATATTTAAAAACCAGCATTAGGGAGACCATATGGTATATATATTTAAAAACCAGCATTAGGGAGACCATATGGTATATATATTTAAAAACCATATATATATATATGAAACCAGCATTAGGGAGACCGTATATAAAAACCAGCATTAGGGAGACCACGTGTATATTCTGTTCTAAAAATAACTTTTGCTGACTTTAATAGTGTAATGTAACTCAAAGTCATCTTAGCAAGCATGAAAAAAAAGATGATGCAAAAAGAAAATTAAATAAAAAATATACGTGTTTTGCGGTCTCCCTAATTTTCATACATACAGAACGAGCATTAGGGAGACCGGAATCTATATCTGGAACCAGCATTAGGGAGACCATATGGTATATATATTTAAAAACCAGCATTAGGGAGACCATATGGTATATATATTTAAAAACCAGCATTAGGGAGACCATATGGTATATATATTTTAAAACCAGCATTAGGGGGACCAGATGGTATATATATTTAAAAACCAGCATTAGGGCGACCAGATGGTATATATATTTAAAACCAGCATTAGGGCGACTAGATGGTATATATATTTAAAAACCAGCATCAGGGAGACCATATGATATATATATTTAAAAACCAGCATTAGGGGGACCAGAGGGTATATATATTTAAAAACCAGCATTAGGGCGACCAGATGGTATATATATTTAAAAACCAGCATTAGGGGGACCAGATTGTATATGTCTTTAAAAACCAGCATTAGGGCGACAGATGGTATATATATTTAAAAACCAGCATTAGGGCGACCAGATGGTATATATATTTAAAAACCAGCATTATGGGGACCAGATGGTATATATATTTAAAAACCAGCATTAGGGGGACCAGATGGTATATATATATTAAGACCAGCATTAGGGGGACCAGATGGTATATATATATTAAAACCAGCATTAGGGGGACCAGATGGTATATATATTTTAAAACCAGCATTAGGGAGACCAGATGGTATATATATTTAAAAACTTGCATTAGGGGGACCAGATGGTATATATATTTAAAAACCAGCATTAGGGCGACCAGATGGTATATATATTGTAAAACCAGCATTAGGGGGACCAGATGGTATATATATTTAAAAACCAGCATTAGGGCGACCAGATGGTATATATATTTAAAAACCAACATTAGGGCGACCAGATGGTATATGTATTTAAAAACCAGCATTAGGGCGACCAGATGGTATATGTATTTAAAAACCAGCATTAGGGCGACCAGATGGTATATATATTTAAAAACCAGCATTAGGGCGACCAGATGGTATATATATTTAAAACCAACATTAGGGCGACCAGATGGTATATGTATTTAAAACCAGCATTAGGGCGACCAGATGGTATATGTATTTAAAACCAGCATTAGGGGACCAGATGGTATATATATTTAAAACCAGCATTAGGGCGACCAGATGGTATATATATTTAAAACCAGCATTAGGGCGACCAGATGGTATATATATTTAAAACCAGCATTAGGGCGACTAGATGGTATATATATTTAAAAACCAGCATTAGGGGACCAGATGGTATATATATTTAAAACCAGCATTAGGGGACCAGATGGTATATATATTTAAAACCAGCATTAGGGCGACCAGATGGTATATATATTTAAAAAACAGCATTATGGGGACCAGATGGTATATATATTTAAAAACCAGCATTAGGGGGACCAGATGGTATATATATATTAAGACCAGCATTAGGGGGACCAGATGGTATATATATATTAAAACCAGCATTAGGGGGACCAGATGGTATATATATTTAAACACCAGCATTAGGGCGACCAGATGGTATATATATTTAAAACTTGCATTAGGGGACCAGATGGTATATATATTTAAAACCAGCATTAGGGCGACCAGATGGCATATATATTGTAAAACCAGCATTAGGGGGACCAGATGGTATATATATTTAAAAACCAGCATTAGGGCGACCAGATGGTATATATATTTTAAAACCAGCATTAGGGCGACCAGATGGTATATATATTTAAAAACCAACATTAGGGCGACCAGATGGTATATGTATTTAAAAACCAGCATTAGGGCGACCAGATGGTATATATATTTAAAAACCAGCATTAGGGCGACCAGATGGTATATATATTTAAAAACCAGCATTAGGGCGACCAGATGGTATATATATTTAAAAACCAGCATTAGGGCGACTAGATGGTATATATATTTAAAAACCAGCATTAGGGGGACCAGATGGTATATATATTTAAAAACCAGCATTAGGGGGACCAGATGGTATATATATTTAAAAACCAGCATTAGGGCGACCAGATGGTATATATATTTAAAAAACAGCATTATGGGGACCAGATGGTATATATATTTAAAAACCAGCATTAGGGGGACCAGATGGTATATATATATTAAGACCAGCATTAGGGGGACCAGATGGTATATATATATTAAAACCAGCATTAGGGGGACCAGATGGTATATATATTTAAACACCAGCATTAGGGCGACCAGATGGTATATATATTTAAAAACTTGCATTAGGGGGACCAGATGGTATATATATTTAAAAACCAGCATTAGGGCGACCAGATGGCATATATATTGTAAAACCAGCATTAGGGGGACCAGATGGTATATATATTTAAAAACCAGCATTAGGGCGACCAGATGGTATATATATTTTAAAACCAGCATTAGGGCGACCAGATGGTATATATATTTAAAAACCAACATTAGGGCGACCAGATGGTATATGTATTTAAAAACCAGCATTAGGGCGACCAGATGGTATATGTATTTAAAAACCAGCATTAGGGGGACCAGATGGTATATATATTTAAAAACCAGCATTAGGGCGACCAGATGGTATATATATTTAAAAACCAGCATTAGGGCGACTAAATGGTATATATATTTAAAAACCAGCATTAGGGGGACCAGATGGTATATATATTTAAAAACCAGCATTAGGGCGACCAGATGGTATATATATTTAAAAACCAGCATTAGGGCGACTAGATGGTATATATATTTAAAAACCAGCATTAGGGGGACCAGATGGTATATATATTTTAAAACCAGCATTAGGGCGACCAGATGGTATATATATTTAAAAACCAACATTAGGGCGACCAGATGGTATATGTATTTAAAAACCAGCATTAGGGCGACCAGATGGTATATGTATTTAAAAACCAGCATTAGGGGGACCAGATGGTATATATATTTAAAAACCAGCATTAGGGCGACCAGATGGTATATATATTTAAAAACCAGCATTAGGGCGACTAGATGGCATATATATTTAAAAACCAGCATTAGGGGGACCAGATGGTATATATATTTAAAACCAGCATTAGGGGACCAGATGGTATATATATTTAAAACCAGCATTAGGGGACCAGATGGTATATATATTTAAAACCAGCATTAGGGCGACCAGATGGTATATATATTTAAAACCAGCATTGGGGCGACCAGATGGTATATATATATTCAAAAAACAGCATTAGGGAGACCAGATGGTTTATATTTAAAAACCAGCATTAGGGCGACCAGATGGTATATATATTTTAAAACTTGCATTAGGGGGACCAGATGGTATATATATTTAAAAACCAGCATTAGGGCGACCAGATGGTATATGTATTTAAAAACCAGCATTAGGGGGACCAGATGGTATATGTATTTAAAAACCAGCATTAGGGGGACCAGATAGTATATATATTTAAAAACCAGCATTAGGGCGACCAGATGGTATATATATTTAAAAACCAGCATTAGGGCGACTAGATGGTATATATATTTAAAAACAAGTATTAGGGGGACCAGATGGTATATATATTTAAAAACCAGCATTAGGGGGACCAGATGGTATATATATTTAAAAACCAGCATTAGGGGGACCAGATGGTATATATATTTAAAAACCAGCATTAGGGCGACCAGATGGTATATATATTTAAAAACCAGCATTAGGGCGACCAGATGGTATATATATATTCAAAAAACAGCATTAGGGAGACCAGATGGTTTACATTTAAAAACCAGCATTAGGGGGACCAGATGGTATTAATATATATTAAAACCAGCATTAGGGGGACCAGATGGTATATATATTTTAAAACCAGCATTCGGGAGACCAGATGGTATATATATTTAAAAATCAGCATTAGGGGGACCAGATGGCATATATATTTAAAAACCAGCATTAGGGCGACCAGATGGTATATATATTTTAAAAACCAGCATTAGGGGACCAGATGGTATATATATTTTAAACACCAGCATTAGGGCGACCAGATGGTATATATATTTAAAAACCAGCATTAGGGGACCAGATGGTATATATATTTAAAAACCAGCATTAGGGCGACCAGATGGTATATATATTTAAACACCAGCATTAGGGCGACCAGATGGTATATATATTTAAAAACTTGCATTAGGGGGACCAGATGGTATATATATTTAAAAACCAGCATTAGGGCGACCAGATGGCATATATATTGTAAAACCAGCATTAGGGGGACCAGATGGTATATATATTTAAAAACCAGCATTAGGGCGACCAGATGGTATATATATTTTAAAACCAGCATTAGGGCGACCAGATGGTATATATATTTAAAAACCAACATTAGGGCGACCAGATGGTATATGTATTTAAAAACCAGCATTAGGGCGACCAGATGGTATATGTATTTAAAAACCAGCATTAGGGGGACCAGATGGTATATATATTTAAAAACCAGCATTAGGGCGACCAGATGGTATATATATTTAAAAACCAGCATTAGGGCGACTAAGATGGTATATATATTTAAAAACCAGCATTAGGGGGACCAGATGGTATATATATTTAAAAACCAGCATTAGGGCGACCAGATGGTATATATATTTAAAAAACAGCATTAGGGCGACTAGATGGTATATATATTTAAAAACCAGCATTAGGGGGACCAGATGGTATATATATTTTAAAACCAGCATTAGGGCGACCAGATGGTATATATATTTAAAAACCAACATTAGGGCGACCAGATGGTATATGTATTTAAAAACCAGCATTAGGGCGACCAGATGGTATATGTATTTAAAAACCAGCATTAGGGGGACCAGATGGTATATATATTTAAAAACCAGCATTAGGGCGACCAGATGGTATATATATTTAAAAACCAGCATTAGGGGCGACTAGATGGCATATATATTTAAAACCAGCATTAGGGGACCAGATGGTATATATATTTAAAACCAGCATTAGGGGGACCAGATGGTATATATATTTAAAAACCAGCATTAGGGGGACCAGATGGTATATATATTTAAAAACCAGCATTAGGGCGACCAGATGGTATATGTATTTATAAACCAGCATTGGGGCGACCAGATGGTATATATATATTCAAAAAACAGCATTAGGGAGACCAGATGGTTTATATTTAAAAACCAGCATTAGGGCGACCAGATGGTATATATATTTTAAAACTTGCATTAGGGGGACCAGATGGTATATATATTTAAAAACCAGCATTAGGGCGACCAGATGGTATATGTATTTAAAAACCAGCATTAGGGGGACCAGATGGTATATGTATTTAAAAACCAGCATTAGGGGACCAGATGGTATATATATTTAAAACCAGCATTAGGGCGACCAGATGGTATATATATTTAAAACCAGCATTAGGGCGACTAGATGGTATATATATTTAAAACAAGCATTAGGGGACCAGATGGTATATATATTTAAAACCAGCATTAGGGGACCAGATGGTATATATATTTAAAAACCAGCATTAGGGGACCAGATGGTATATATATTTAAAAACCAGCATTAGGGCGACCAGATGGTATATATATTTAAAAACCAGCATTAGGGCGACCAGATGGTATATATATATTCAAAAAACAGCATTAGGGAGACCAGATGGTTTACATTTAAAAACCAGCATTAGGGGGACCAGATGGTATTAATATATATTAAAACCAGCATTAGGGGGACCAGATGGTATATATATTTTAAAACCAGCATTCGGGAGACCAGATGGTATATATATTTAAAAATCAGCATTAGGGGGACCAGATGGCATATATATTTAAAAACCAGCATTAGGGCGACCAGATGGTATATATATTTAAAAACCAGCATAAGGGAGACCATATGGTATAGATATTTAAAAACCAGCATTAGGGGGACCAGAGGGTATATATATTTAAAAACCAGCATTAGGGGGAACAGATGGTATATATATTTAAAAACCAGTATTAGGGCGACCAGATGGTATATATATTTAAAAACCAGCATTAGGGCGACCAGATGGTATATATATTTAAAAACCAGCATTAGGGCGACCAGATGGTATATGTATTTAAAAACCAGCATTAGGGGGACCAGATGGTATATATATTTAAAAACCAGCATTAGGGCGACCAGATGGTATATATATTTAAAAACCAGCATTAGGGCGACTAGATGGTATATATATTTAAAAACAAGCATTAGGGGACCAGATGGTATATATATTTTAAAACCAGCATTAGGGGGACCAGATGGTATATATATTTAAAACCAGCATTAGGGACCAGATGGTATATATTTTAAAACCAGCATTAGGGCGACCAGATGGTATATATATTTAAAAACCAGCATTAGGGCGACCAGATGGTATATATATATTCAAAAAACAGCATTAGGGAGACCAGATGGTTTACATTTAAAAACCAGCATTAGGGGGACCAGATGGTATTAATATATATTAAAACCAGCATTAGGGGGACCAGATGGTATATATATTTTAAAACCAGCATTCGGGAGACCAGATGGTATATATATTTAAAAATCAGCATTAGGGGGACCAGATGGCATATATATTTAAAAACCAGCATTAGGGCGACCAGATGGTATATATATTTAAAAACCAGCATTAGGGGGACCAGATGGTATATATATTTAAACACCAGCATTAGGGCGACCAGATGGTATATATATTTAAAAAACTTACATTAGGGGACCAGATGGTATATATATTTAAAAACCAGCATTAGGGGCGACCAGATGGTATATATATTTAAACACACCAGCAATAGGGCGACCAGATGGTATATATATTTAAAACTTGCATTAGGGGACCAGATGGTATATATATTAAAAACCAGCATTAGGGCGACCAGATGGCATATATATTGTAAAACCAGCATTAGGGGACCAGATGGTATATATATTTAAAACCAGCATTAGGGCGCCCAGATGGTATATATATATTTAAAACCAGCATTAGGGCGACCAGATGGTATATATATTTTAAAACCAACATTAGGGCGACCAGATGGTATATGTATTTAAAACCAGCATTAGGGCGACCAGATGGTATATGTATTTAAAAACCAGCATTAGGGGACCAGATGGTATATATATTTAAAACCAGCATTAGGGCGACCAGATGGTATATATATTTAAAACCAGCATTAGGGCGACTAAATGGTATATATATTTAAAACCA